>NC_073312.1:46489058-46779058 GCF_027595985.1 Sorex araneus
GCTTGAACTCTCCTTGTTCTTGGCCCCTGCCCCTGCCTGTCTCTGGCCCTGTCCTGACCTGGGTGCCGAGGCCTCCCGTAGCACCCTGTGTCAGCTGCATTTGATATGTTCTTGAAACAGGAGGCATATGGTTTTGTGAGTTAGTGTTTGTCTCCCTTGGATTAGTAGCCAACAGTGGAATTGCTAGATCATATGGTAGCTTCCTGCCTCCATCATTAATGTCTCTGAAGACAGAGTACTACAGAGCCCCTCTTGGTAGTCTTGAGATAGAGATAGCCCAGGGAATTAACATGTGGTGCAGTGGTGTAGGGTTTGTATGTAGTTGGACCTGTTCAGACCATTAATCTAGCATTGTTCAGCTGTGGGAGGCTCAGGCCATCCTTCTCACAGGCTCAGGACCTGATACTCCAATGCCTGCCTATTGAAATGAAGAATTTCGGGGCTGGAGCAATAATACAGTGAGTAGACAGTTTGCCTTGCATGCGGCTGACCCGGTTTCGATTCTCAGCATTCCATATGGTCCCCTGAGCACCGCTAGGAGTAATTTCTGAGTGCATAAGCAAGGAGTAATCCCTGAGCATCGCTGGGTGTGACCCAAAAAGACAAAAAAAAGAATAATTTCATGAAATATTTTGAGATCCCATCACAGTGCTTGTTGGCAGGTGGCAGGCCATTCTACCAGAGATTTCACAGGGACTGGAGAAAAGTGAATCTTTTTTTCGGGTCACACCTGGCAATGCTCAGGGGTTACTCCTGGCTCTGCACTCAGGAGTTACTCATGGTGGTGCTGGGGGGACCATATGGGATGCTGGGAATTGAACCTGGGTCAGCCGCATGCAAGGCAAATGCCCTACCAGCTGTGCTATCGCTTCAGCCCCCAGAAAAGTGAATCTTGACCACCCATTTGGGGTTGTCATACTAAGCCAGAATTACAGCAGAAACCATAGGTGAGTGCGGTGAGCCCCTTTGACTCCTTCTGAACATTTCATTCTTCGAGATCCTTTGAACTCTGTCCTGTTTCTCAGGAAATGTGGATGCAGATTTACGGTATCACAGGTACTGGAGGCATAAATGGGCACCTCTCTCCAGCCAGTTCTTTGTTGTTGGCTTTCTCAGTGCAACAGGAATGTAGCTATGATCCTATTTATTGTACAGAAAGATAACATTTTCCCTTACCCTGGAGTTTTTGTGTTTTTTTTCTCACTTTTTGCTTTTTGGGTCCCAACCAGCGATGCTCAGGGGTTACTCCTGGCTCTGCACTCAGGAATCACTCCTGGCAGTTCTGAGGGACCATATGAGATGCCGGGGATTGAATCCGGGTCGGCTGTATACAAGGCAAACGCCCTACCCGCTGTGCTATAGCTCCAGCCCCAACTCAACTCTAGTTTTAAGCCAATTGCTTATACCACGGTTTCTCATCCTCAACTCTGTTGGTGTTTTGGGCTGTGTAGTTCTTTGTTATAGGGCCTATACTGTGAATTATAGAGTGTTTATCAGCATTTTTGGTCTCCACCCAGTTGGTGTCAGTGCAACCCCCACACCAAATTGTGCCATATTGTGCCAGTGCCAAATATGTCACCAGACAACAAAATTGCTGACTGTGGCAATTATTACCCTTAGACTTTTTAGTGGTAAGGGAAAAATAATCCTTAAACACTCCTTAGTATCTTAAATTCGTTTTTATTTTCTTCTTTTTTTTTTTTAAACCTAATTAGAAAAATGTCACACCCGGCAGTGTTCAGAGTTTTACTAGCCGTGCCAGGGATCAAATCAGGGCAGGCTGTGTGCAGGACAAACACCTTAACCCCTGTACTCCAACAGCAGACAACTTAACTCTAGCCCTAAGATGGTTGTCAAGAAAAGGTCTCATTTTTATTATATTGGAGCTGAGTGCTGGTTTCTTTTTCACTTGTTTATAGAGACTTCCTTTGTGCTACTGTCAGAGCAAATTCCGGCGGGGAAGGGCTGGGGAGTTCCCTCCAAGGGCTGGCTCTCATGCCTCCACGCACGGGGCCCTGGGCGTGAGCTCTGGCACCCGCAACTTCCCTGTCACCATGTGAGAGCCCTGGCGACCCCCAGCACTGCTGAGGGGGCACCTGCAGAAATTCCTCAGCTTGCGATTTTGGTTTTGGTTTGGCTTGTTTGTTTGTTTGCTTTGGGGCAAGAACCAAGCAGTACCCAGGGCTGAATCCCGGCTCTGTACTCAGTGATCACTCCTGGTAGGGCTCGGGGCGGCCTAAGGGGTGCCAGCGACTGACCCAGAGCTGGCTGCGTACAAGGAAGGCTTTTTACCTGCTCTACTCTCTCTCTGGCCCCTCCGCTTGTCACTAGCTTGCCTTTTAGGGTCAGGAATGTAGCTCAGTGGTAGACTACATGCCTCCAGTGGGTTCAGTCCCCTGTATTGCATAGTAATGGACTTTCTAGACTGTTATAATGGAATGATTAATTAGTATAAAATTTTTAATTTGTATTTTAATTTTTGATAAGTTTGGTCTGTTCCAAATAAATCGTATTTATGGCTTTAATTAAAATACGACAGATAGTAGGGGGTCAGAGAGATAGTACAGCAGGCTTGCCGTGCATGTGGTTGACCCAAATTAGATTCTCAGCACCCCATATGGTCCTCTGAGCCGTACCGAGATTCCTGAGCATAGAACCAGGAGTAAGCCCTGAGCACTGTTGGGTGTGGCCTCATATGTGTGTATTTATATATGTGTGTGTGTATATACATATATGTGCATATATGTGTTGTGCAAAACTGCACAACACAACATCTATAAAAGTAACTGTTAGGTACATATATCTGACAGTTATATGTATAAATAAATAAAATTGTATGACAGTTAATTTTCTGAATGTTGTGTTGTGCAGTTTTGTGACTGCCTGCCAAAAAAAATGAGCATAAAGTTAAGGCTTGGAGAGGTCCTGAATAAATGCTTTCTTTTTGCAAATACTGAGAAACTTTACCCAAGGAGGGAGTAGTCAGAAAACACACAAATTTTCTTATATTCTGGGAGTTTGAACTTCGGGAACCAATTTATTTTGGACTAAATCTGGAAAAATCATTTGAGTGTTGTAGCCAGAAATTCTTTTAGGCTATCCTTTTCCAGCCTTGTCATTTGTCTGGAATGTTAAGTATTGTCAGTAGTTTAACAGTCTTTTAGGATCTTGTGTTTAAAAACGGGACAATCTCCAGAAATGGATCTGAAGAGGTTTGGGTGTAAGATTAGATTTTTTAAGTTATTCTTTGGAAAACATTGAGATGGAGAATACTTTATAGTTCCAAATTTGAAAAATCTGGGGTTTTTCAAAATCTGGCTGGCAGTGCCAGGTGTCTAGTTCATTTTGAGCTGAGCTAAGGCCACAGTGAACAGTGGCAGTGGGCCAGTGGGTCCAGCACAACCTTGCTACCTATAGTTGCAACCTTGTGAGGAATAATACATTCTCATGGGGAGGGGGTTAGGGTAGAGATTTGGGGCCACATCCAGCAGTGAGCAGGTGTTGGATAAGATTGGGTTGTCCTTCCTCCTCCTGCAGGGATCTTAGGTTTATTGAGTTACTCCCACAGTAGTGCCCCTGAGGGACAGTCAATTCCATTAGACACTAATAATCCTATATTGGGGGGGGGGCACTCAGAGAGATAGTACAGTGAGTAGGGCATTTGCCTTGTACGCGGCCAACCCGAGTTCGATTCCCAGCATCCCATGTGGTCCCCCAAGCACCACCAGGAGTAATTCTTGAGTTCAGAGCCAGGAGTAACTCCTGAGTATCGCTGGGTGAGACCCCCCAGAAAATCCTATATTGCTTTTCTCTTTCCTTTCTGTCATTTGCATGGTTTGCAGTGTCCTTTTTGTATAGACACAGGAAGACAGTTGATGCTATGCTTTTGTAGCATGGGAGTTAATTGACTCCTAATATTATTTACTCCTGGGCATCCATATTTGCTTGTTTTAAGCCTCAGTTGCCCTTAGTTCCTAGCACTCCAAACGCAGGGTCCCAACAAAGTGACTGGATGGATCCAGGACAAGCTGTAAGCTACCCTGGCATCTAAAGGGGACAAGCTAAGCACCTTAAGTATAAGTTAAGAGCATGGTCATGGAATAAACTCTGTCATGACCCAAAAAGAAGTAACTGAATAAGGACCCTGCTGTGGTTAGGATAGACTAACCTGGCCTGAGGACTATAGTCTGGGATATATAGCGAGATGTCCCAGGCTCTTCGTTAAGCCTAATATCTCTCTTACTGTGTTCATACAGAATGACTAAAAATATTATAAGAAGTAAATTCACTATGATTGTTTAAGCGGATTACTAACTGAGGATGAAGGAGAAAGCAATACACTCTGGATGGAATCCTGCGCTTGAGCGGATCTCCGAGTAATCTGGAGTGCTGAACCCTCGGATGAGATGTTGTCCTTGAGTTAATCCCCTAGAATTTCCCCTGAAGGAGTGGCTTTACCTCTGTTATCACAGTGTTCAACCCCACACAAGGGTGGTGGTGTACCACCACCCTTCATGTTTCTATGTAACTGTGCTATAAGGGGTCCGAGGGGGAGAGGACTTTGATGTCTATGAGGAGACTAGGATGATGGGACTATGATGACTGGACCACGACTTAAACTACTGTAAGGGACTTTGCTGGGAGGAGAGAGAAATAAACTGACTACCAGCCAGCCAGCCTGGGGCCCTGTTTCTCCATTCCCCTGGTCCTTTGTCCCTCCGTCACCTCTGTTAACCGAGGGCCCGCAAGGGGAACAGTTCTCAGCTACCGAACTCTTGCTTTTCTTGAAACCCACACTCGGGCTATTCTTGGCTCTGTGCTTAGGAGTGACCTTAGGTGTTGCTTGGGATTCAAACCCGGGGTGGCCACATGCAAGACAAGTACTTTAATTTCTGTACTGTCTCTCCTTCTACAGCGTTCTCATTTCTTTTTTCTTTTTTTTTTTTTTTGCTTTTTGGGTCACACCCGGCAATACACAGAGATTACTCCTGGCTCATGCACTCAGGAATCACCCCTGGCGGTGCTCAGGGGACCATATGGGATGCTGGGATTCGAACCCGGGTTGGCCGCGTGCAAGGCAAACGCCCTACCCGCTGTGCTATTGCTCCAGCCCCATCATTCTCATTTCTTTAAGACATTTCTTTTGGGTCCTGGTCACTACTAGGAGTGATCCCTGTGTGCAGCGCCAGAAGTAAGCCTGGAGCACCACTGGGTGTGCACCTCTTCCCCCCCCCACACACACACTTCTAACTGAATTTCTTTTGAACATTTTACTTATTGTTTTGGTTGGTTTTTAGGCCAAACCCAGCAATGCTCAGGGGTTACTCCTGACACTGTGCTCAGCAGTGCTTGGGGATCGTAGGGATGCCAGGGATTGAACCTGAGTTGACTGTAAGGAAAGAACACTACTCACTGTACTATCTCTCCTTTACTTTTTTTTTTCCTTTTTGTAGCTTTCTTGTTTTGATCAGGCTGGGTATTGGTTTTGGTTCATTTAAGTCCAGCATGACTAGTTTCCTAAGTTTGTGTCTCCTTGACTATATAATTCTTTCCTATCACTGTTCTTAATTTAAAACTTTTCTGTGATCCTTATATTTCAAGTAGGGAGTTTGTGAAATACGAGGTATGTGTATTTAGGTTGCTTTGTCGAACTCCTTTTGGTATTTTTATTGGAATGATGATAGATATAAAAATCATCTATAAAAAAAACCAGTAAACTATACCATTTAAAAAATCTTTGATTCCTGGTTATTAAGAATCTTTGAATTTATTAAAGAAAGACCTAGAGTATCTTCCTCATGACTTGCACCAGATCAAACTGATGTGTCAGGCGTGCAACCACGGTCGGACTCTCTTGATAACCATTCCAGGGAGCTCCCTACCCTGTATTTTCAGTATTTCCTGATATATAATTTTCAGGAAGAAAGAATCAGAAACAAGTCGTGTTTGTTGACATCTGTGTGCCATAGTATATAATTTAATGTATGTAGTAAGTAAAAACAGTCTTTAGTCACTCCTTATAAAGGGTTTCTCTTACAAAGTATCTTGAGTTGCTTTTATTTTAATAAGGTATTAGTCATACTTGGATCATGCAGTGTGTTCTGTGAAATGTGATCACTCACATTTATCCTGTCTTACTATGGGCTGTCACCCTGCTTTGCAATTTGGGCACATAATTTCATTTAAACCTCTCGACATTCTTATGATAGTATTATTGCCAGACCATTTTATGTTTGAGGAAACTGAGATTTCAGAGAGGTTAAATGACTTGCTTAGGGATACAGATTTAATTATATCTGGTAGATCAGTCTCCAGAGTAAATAAGCACAGTAGATTTAAAATTTTAATTACATTCTGTGTGTGTGTGTGTCTGTCTGCCTGTGTCTGTGAGAGTCTCCATCCAGGGACTGAATCCAGATCTTTACATGTACTTTACCACTGAGCTACATTCCTGACCAAATAATGGTTAAATTTAAATAATTTAAAATAATAACATTTTGTGTAAAGAGGCCATGGGGAGAAGGATTCTAATTGGAGATCAGATGGTAACAACTCTAAAGATCTTGGTGTGACTCTTGGAGGGGAGGGGTTGGGGGATTTCTGTAGTTGCCACCAAAGGTCACACTGGGTCACACTGTGCCAGGGTTGAAGGTGCTTTAGCATTGGTTGATGCCATAGTTCTTTTGAAGTTTTCAGAAAATCTGTGTTCTCCATTATCCATTCATTCGGTCTAATGAGCATTAAGTGGGATTCTCCGGGTCTTTTGGTGTTGTTTCTGAAAATTGGTGTGTTTTTCATGGGCAGCTGGTTGTTGCCTTTCTGACCTAAACAAGCTGTCATTCCCGATCTTGGGTTCTTCTGACCTGGAATCCTAAGTATCTTCTTTTGTTCAAGATTCTCCCTCCCACCCTTTTTCTTGGTCTACATGTAATTTTGTGCTAGACCTTTAAGTTAGATCCTAACAGCCCCCCACCCATTCTTCTTTATAGATGAGGAAACAGAAAGATATAATGTAAATCCTCCCAGTAATGCAGCTGATACGGCAGAGTCAGTGCTTGAACCCAGATCCCCAGACTATTGTTTCTCTGACCTGCAAGAGGGTTTGTTTGTTTGGGTTTTGGGGGCCACACAGGCAGTGCTCAGGTCTTATCCTGGCTTTGTGCCCTGGCACAGCTGGGGGTGATTCCTGAGCACATACGGGGTACCTGGGGTCTGATGTCGGTTGCCACGTCCAAGGCAAGCACCCTGTCCTCCTGCCTGCTCTGCTGTCTGCCCGCCTGCCCACCCCAACCCCAGGGACTTTCATGGCACAACACAGCCATACTGTTGTAATTTGGTCCTATAGACAGACCATTGTCGCCAGTACATGAAAGGTTTTTGGAATCAGAACGTACCTTGGAGAGTCCTTAGAATCCGGCCTTCTTTTGTTGAGGTGAGAAACCCAAGTGATTTGGATAAAAGGGAACTAACTCGTGGGAGGTAGAATGGTTATTTTTAGGTCTGAAGATCTAAATCTGGCCAAAAATCTGGCCAGATGAAAACTTTTAACAGAGGTGTGATTTTTTCCTCCCCCTAGAATATAAAATTACATAGTGTATAAAGGAGGGAAAAGGATGTTTGCTGCATAATGTCAACATGACTGTTCTTCGTAATAACATGTTAGAATAAAGGAGAAAAAAAGGGGTTGGAGTGATAGTAAAGCTGATAGGGTGTTTGCCTTGCACACAGCCCACTGAGTTCTAGTCGTCAGAAGCCTCCTACAATAGATATTACAGTACTTGTTTTCTGTTATTAACGACATTGGATGTGGGATCACCCATAAATAACCTTCAAGATACTCTCCTATCTTTTAAAGATATTTTCCCTTTTTTAAGAGTCTGTACTTTGGGCCCCGGAGATGGTGCAGTAGGTAAGGTGCTTTCCTTGCAAACGGCTGACCCAGTTTCAATCCCCGGCGTCCCATATGGTCACCGAGCCTGCCGGGAGTGATTCCTGAGTGTAGAGCCAAGAGTAACTCTTGAGCTTCGCTGGATGTGGCCCCAGAACAACACAAACAGAAAACAAACAAAAGAATTTCTGGCTTCATTTTTTTGTTTTGCTTTGTTTTTGTTTGGGGGCCACACCCAGGACTCAGGGCTCAGAGGTCACTCCTGGCAGGGCTTATGGGGACCACATAGGATGCCAGGGATCAAACCCGGGTCGACCTGTGCAAGGCAGACACACACACTACCCGTTGTACTATCTCTCTGGCTGTTGTTTGATTTTTAAAATAACATTTTATCTATCATACATTGAAGGCAAGAGATGGGTCTTTGATTTGTTTCCTTCACTGGGTTTAATTATATGATCTGGTAGATGTGAGGGGGACTGAAGCTTCCTGTGTGGCTGTGTAATTAGTTTCAGACAAAGCTCCTGGAGCTGTAAACCCTGGCCTGAGGAACCCCGAGTCCTGGGACACTGTGGGGAGAGTTCTCACCACCCACACTAGAACCTGATAAATGTAGGCTGATCTGCAGAATTGTGAGTCTTTGTATGCCTGTGTCTAACAGATAATTACTTTAAATGAAAAAGGAATAGTTATCTGTAAATTGACTGTAGCTAAGAGTTTTACTTTGAAAGCACAAAATTAATACATACTGATTTAGACATTGCAATCAATTTTCTGCTGTAAAAACAGATTAAATATTAAACTTCATATTAGATGGGATATTAATTAATACCTTCAAAATGGAAAAAATTTTGGTTGAGTGCCACCAGTGGGGCTGGAGCGATAGCACAGCGGGTAGGGCATTTGCCTTGTACGCAGCCGACCCAGGTTCAATTTCCAGCATCCCACATGGTCCCCTGAGCACTGCCAGGAGTAATTCCTGAGTGCATGAGCCAGGAGTAACCCCTGTGCAATGCTGGGTGTGACCCAAAAAAGAAAAAAAAAGAGTGCCACCAGCACTGGCCAGAGGACAGGTAGGTGAGCCTGTCAGAGATCACTCCTGGCAGGGCCTATGGGGACCACATAGGGGTGGATTGAGTAAGGGAGTTTAATTTTGACGTTTTGTGACATGTTTTGTGAGATGGTCAGTAAGATCAAAATTCACATTCTTGGTGCTGGAGAGTGACCATTGCAGCCCTGCGTGGTCCCCCAAGTACCACCCCGAGTGACCCTGAAGTACAGTGCTGGGGTCTCCCCTTGGCACTACTCAATGCCCTCCCACCCCAGTTTTGCACTTCCCTAAGGAAGTTCTCGTGGCTGGCTGCCCTGGAAGAAGCATGGGGTGCCATGTAGGACGGGGGGCTTAGAATCAGACTCTTGTTCTGAATCCTCTGTCTCTGAGCATCTTTAAAGTTTCGGGTCATGCTGTCTCCTTGAAGAGCTCACAAACTGTAAAACGATAGTCCCTCTCTGTATTTAAAAAGGTATTTTAGAGTGAGGTCTACTTTCTAGATGTTGCTGTCTGATGTTTACTATTTTTTTTTAAGTAGCCTTATTAATTTGTAAATTTATTTTGGGACTCCCAGCAGCACCAGGAGTAATCAGAGGGGCAGCCAGCATGCTTGGGAGGCTGTGCAGTGCCAGGTGTTGGACTTGGGACCTTGCACATGCTAGGAATGTGCTCTGTTTATTTTAACTATCTTCCTGGCCTACATTTATTTACATTAATAATAGCTCTATTGCATTATAATCCATCTGCCAAAATATTTGCCCGTTTGAGGCTCAGGGACTGTTCCCAGTATGCCCAAGAGATGAGGCTGTGTTGGGGACCAAACCTGGGCCTCTTGCTTGCAGAGTATGTGCTCAGCCCCTTGTGGATTTTTCATTTGGTATAATGTTTTCAAGGTTCATCCGTGTTACACTGTGTATTATTTTGTTACTCCTTTTTAAGCCCAAATAACTATTTTGGACTATCTTTTAATGATCAAGTAATTTGGGGGCACTTGGAATTGAAACAGTTATTTTTCAGATAGAAAGTGTGTGAACTGGGGCTGGAGCGATAGCACAGCGATTAAGGCATTTGCCTTGCATGCGGCCAAGCCGGGTTCAATTCCGAGCATCCCATATGGTCCCCTGAGTACCGCCAGGATTGATTCCTGAGTGCAGAGCCAGGAGTAACCCCTGTGCATCGCCAGGTGTGACCCAAAAAGGAAAAAAAAAAAGTTAGCATGTTAATTTTTCATTTATTCTCTCTGTGTGCATTTAATTGCAGCTGTCCTCATCTCACTCGGCTCAAACTCCAGGACATAGCAGAAAAGAGACAGACTTGTCCAGTATGATAGCTGCTGCGTGCTACTAAGTGTAATTAAATTACATAAGATTTAAAGTCACCTCTCAAATCATACTAGTCATATTTAAGACTCATTTGCTTCTTTGTAATAAGTTCTGTTAGAGAGTATGAGTCTAGAAAATGTTAATTTGAGAGGAGTTGGAGGAGCAGGCAAGATGGCAGAGATCTGCATGGAATTGTAGAAAGGAGTGCAGTCTTGGAATTGGGAGAATGGCAGAAACTTTGGCAGAACCTTTTTTTTTTTTAATCTAAGGTGTAGTAAAATATGGCGAATTAAAAAGGGAAATTGAGGGGCTGGAGCAATAGCACAGAGGGTAAGGCATTTGCCTTGCATGCGGCCGACCCGGGTTCAATTCCCAGCATCCCATATGGTCCCCTGAGCCCCGCCAGGGGTAGTTCCTGAGTGCAGAGCCAGGAGTAACCCCTGTGCGTCACCGGGTGTGACTCCCCCAAAAAAAAATAAAAAGGGAAATTGAAAAGTTGAAAGAAAGGTCTTAGGAATTGAGTTTTTCCTGCATTGCCTCAGATTAGTGATAAATCCAAATCTACCCCTTCATTTTACAGGTGAGAAAAATGTATACTTACCGGTGGGCAGATTCAGTCTAGCTTTATTTTGTGTCTGCTGTGGGAAGCAATGAAATTGACCCTTGTAATTTTCAGCGTCCTGTAGGAAAGCTTAGGGAAAGGCGGTGGAGCGAGAACTCGAGGGACTGCTCTGGAAAGGGACGTGGGAGACGGGCGCGTGGAGAGCAGGAGGGCGAGGGCGGAAGGGCCGTTTGGTCGTTACTGTACAGCATTTTCTACAAGGGGTGAGCGAGCTGGCAGTTGGGGGAGGGGAGACTAGAGCAGAGGGAATCTGAGGACTTCCTGTGTTTCGGTGGATATTAGTAACAGCCTTTTTTGTTGTTGTGCGGGGCCTTGTCACTTGGAGGGTGTAGCATGGCCTTAGCCCCATACCCCCATTCCTGTCGTCAAACCACTTGATAGTTTTTCTTCTGTCACAGCAACATAGAGCTGAAGTGTTGGAGCACAGTATAGGTAGAATAATCATTAAGGCTTTAGTATGAATCTTTTCTTTTCCAAAAGGTCATTCACTTGGGAGAATTTCTCAAAACGTGAATTTCTCAAAATTTTACTTAGACATAGAAATTAGACCCATCTTTTCTTTTTTTTTTTTTTTTTTAGTGGGGTGCTCACAGGAGCTTCTCAGTGTCATACATAAACCTCCTTATATTCAAAATAGGCTTCTGTTTTTGTTATTTGTATTGCCTTACCCCAAATGAGCTTTGTGATGAAGAAGCCTTAAGAATTTTTCCAGTTGACTTTCCATAGTGACATGCAGCACCTACTTTTCAACATACTTAGTTTTCAAATGGTTCAAAAGCAAATTCCTAGGGTTTCCCCCCAGTTTTGCTTTCAGTCTGATGCCATTTCTTTCCACAGATTTGGTTGTAAATGCATCACGAAGAGAGAGCGCAGAATGAAGAAGGCAAGCAGGAGTGTTGGCGCGGTGCCTAAGGTGTCTGGGATAAGCAAGCCGCCAGCAGCAGAGAAAACCAAGCCCGAGAGCAGCTCTGCAGCGTCCACCGGAGGCAAACTTGTGAAGCCCGGGGCAGCAGCAGCGTTGTCAAAGGTACTAAAGGGGCGAGGTGTGCCTAGGGGACGGCTTCTAGGAAGGGAGTCTTTGATCTTTGACTAGGCAGTATTTAGGGGTCGCACTCAGCTGGATGCGGAACCTTTGGAGGAGCACACGGCGGTGGACTGACTTGGTCTGTTGTTGTTTCTTTTTTTTTTTCCCTTTTGAGTCACACCCAGCGATGCACAGGGGTCACTCCTGGCTCTGCACTCAGGAATCAACCCTGGCGGTGCTCAGGGGACCATATGGGATGCTGGGAATCGAACCCGGGTTGGCCACGTGCAAGGCAAACGCCCTACCCACTGTACTATTGCTCCAGCCCTGGTGTTTCTTTGTGAGTGAAGCCGACAGTGGGCTTATTTGTCTCGAGGCACCTGTCTTATGCAGTTGGTGCTCCTGAGAGCTGGAGTCTGCCCTGAGGGAGTTTGTGGACTCACGGCAGGAGAAAGTCACATCAGGTCGTGAATAAGTAAGACACAGGTGGAAAGTCAGGTGGCTGGGAGAGCAGCGAAGCTGTGGAAATGGTCGTAAGGAAGGAAATACTGTGTCTAGCCTGAGTGAGTTTTGTGGAGAGAATATGTGATCGAAGTCTCAAAGGGGGACCAGCAGTAACATCCCTGAAACTCCTGGGTGGGAACTTTTATTCCCACCCACCCCCTCATATACCATGAGCTGTTCATTCTTTGACAGTTAACCTAGTATTAATCCTCGTCAAAATTGGCTGGTAATTATTTAGTGAGAGTGTAGCTCATTTTCTTTACATCCCTACAGAGGCTGCTGTAGTCCTTGTGAGTATAGCATAGCAACTCATTAAATCACGGGCCTCAGGAACAGGCTGACCCAGACTCAGAAAGGAGAATCTGTAAAATCACGTAGTACAGGCCTGGAACTGCAAGTGCACGGTAAATGATGGGTTGTGGCATTTTTATTGATTAGCTCTAGAACCCTCTCCAACCCAGCATTATTTCCTGAAAATAACCGTCTTCCTGTGGGTCTTAGTGTCTGCGTTGGTGGGGGCCGTCCCAGGGACAGGAGGATTCCAAACCCGTTTCTCTGCTACTCTTAGACATTCATTGGACAGAGAGCCATGCAGTCCTCCATCCAGATTTAATTTATTTGTTCTTCACTTGCTTGTTTTAGGGATGTGGTGAATTAAGTTGAAAAAAAACATAACACTTGACTACGGTGACAATTGAGAGAGGATTTCTGCCAGTTTGATGGCAGAATAGCATTGGGGCCAAAAGGCTCTTGTTTTGCATGGGTTCAGTCTGTGGCACCTACGCCAACATTCCCCACCTCTCATCTCCATCTCCTCCCAGTGTGGCTCTGGGGAGCCCTAGGCAAAGCATTGTGGCTCCTGGGGGCTCCCAAGAGCTGCTGAGGTTGGTACAGGTGGTCCCTGTGGAATCCTCCTCCTTGGACCGACCATCACTAGGACTGGTTCCCAGGCCCTCCTGGAGCAGTGCATGGGAGCCCCTTCCCCCCCCCCAAAAAAAAAAGAAAAAAAGAAAAGAAACTACTTTTGTCCTTTCAGAGCTTTGCTATTACTGAGTTATTTTAAGAAACACCTCACGGATGATTGAAGGACTTCCTTCTATGTGTTGAAAGATCTAGCAAGAAATGCTGGTTTATTTAGCCCAGAGTGGTTAAAAATTAACATATACTTACTCCTTAGGTTTGGAGGTGTTAGAAGATTTTTTTCTGATGAGTTACTGGGTGTCATCCCGTGTCTGAGGATGGAGTCAGGAATAGACCTTTGCCCTACTTCCGTTAATCTAAATCAATACTGTGGGTTATTTCCTTGGTGGCAGTGCTGCCATTCTTTCTTGTAAGGTAGCCAGCAGTTTCTGACCTGACTGACTGGTTGCTCAGTCTGCGGCTGCCTTTGGAGTGGAGCACCTCTGTGACTGCGTGACCTGTTCTTGACTTGACTGGAAGAACAGGTTGAGACTCTGGCATTGGATGTACTCTGCCGCCTTCCTCCCTTTCCCTCTCCTCACAGCCAGACAGTGACTGTGGAGTGTGGACTGAGCAGGCAGGCAGATCTGGAGCTGCTGGTGGTTTGTCTTGCATAGTGAGTACAAAACAAAACTCTGCCTACCTATCGTATACCTTCTTGTCTGTGCACGTGCCAGCTTTCCATAGCTATGGCTCTGTGTGTTGGCTGGTTTATTTAAGAAGGGTGTGAGTTTGTGCTAGTATGTGTGTGTGTGTGTGTGTGTGTGTGTGTGTGTGTGTGTGTGTGTGTATTTGGGGAACACTTTACCTGAACTACATTCCAGCAACTGCTTTTACTTAGGAGAGTCATTGAAGTAAGGGGACTTAGAAGGGAAAAGAAAATAGCAGGAATGAACACCTCCCCCCGCCTCCCAAGCAAGCAAACAAAACCCAGGCTGGCTATGACACAAACTTTTGTGTTGCTTTCATGATTTCACTATGCTTCTGTGCATTTCGTCTCCTCTTTCAACTTGAGTTCTTATGACTTTGATGGGCCATTACTGATTAAGTAAGTGAACGAAACATTTGAATTTTGATTGTTTGAATAATACACACACACACACACACACACACACTTTTGTGGACAACCACACATTTATATCTGTTTTATTTGTATATGTATTTAATTTTGGGTGAAATTCAGCAGTATTCAGAGGCAGTACTCCTGGCTTGGACCTTGGGAGTTGGGTCCTGGTGGTATTCAGGGAACTGTGCACTACCGGGATCAGACCCAGGCATCCCGTGTTCCAAACGTGCTCTTTCACCCATAATCTGGCCCTTTATATATTTTAGAAAATTTTCCCCATACCCCACTGTGCTCAGGGATTATTCCTGTCTCTCTGCTCAGGGGACCACGCAGTGCGTGAGTTGGACCAAGAGTACTGGCAGGCAAAGCATGTTCCCCAGCCCTTTGAGATATCTTCCCTTGCTTTTTTCTTCCTTGTTTTTTTATGATCATACCCTGCTGTGCTTAGGGTTTTACTCCGGGCTCTGTGCTCAGGAATCACTCCTGGTGGTGCTCAGAGGATTACATGGGCTACAGGGGATAGAACCTGCACTGGTGGCAGGCAAGGCCAGCGCAGCTCCAGCCCCTTTTCTGATTTTTAAGGCTTTGTTATGCTCTAGTGATATCAGTTCTTTGTGTGATACTGCACTTCTCCCAATAGCTCATTAGCATTTTCCTTTCTTTTTTGTCTTCCTTGCCTTTGTACGTATTGATGTTGATGTAGTATTGATGTTGATGTTGCGATGGCTGGAGGCCAGACACCGCCTAACTGGTGCCGCGTGCCTGGGGCTGCATTCGGCTGCAGTGTGCTTGCAGGGCGCGCACACACTTGCCGTTGCAGTGCTCAGGGCCTTCCCGCCCTGCTCACAGGTACACTCACGCAGGGGCACCCGCTTGAAGTATATTTTGAAGTATATATTGCACACTAGGGCTGGAGACATGGCTCAGAAGTAGAGTACGTGCTTCACACCCAAAAGGCTTTGGGTTTGATCCTTAGCATGAAAGAAAGAAAGGCGCAAATTGCAAAACAATAATAAAAATGTCACAAATTTGAAAAAAAAAGTTTAATTTGTTTGAACGTTAATCTTTCTTGTCTTGTTTGCAGTGAGACAGATTTGACCTAGCTAATAGTTCTGTGTTTCAACTTTCATAACTGGAAGATGAGAACAGAATCTACTTATTTGGAAGAGTCACATTTACAACAGAAAGAGACTTTAGAGGTTATCTACAAACCATTTTAATTTGAAATGAATTGTTTTTTGTTCTTGGGGTCACGCCCAGCCGTGCTCAGGGATCATTCCTGGAAGAGGCGGGGGACCATATGGAGTTGAACCCGTGCAGGCCATATGCAGGACTAGCACCCTCCCCATTACGATTGCTCTGGTCCCTTCACTATCTTCCTTTTTTTTAATTTTATGTTTTTATTTATTTATTTTTAATTAATTTATTCTTTTATTGAATCACCATGTGGAAAGTTACAAAGCTTTCAGGTTTAAGTCCCAGTTATACAATGCTCGAACACCCATCCTTTCATCAGTGCACATATTCCACCACCAAGAATCACAGTATACCTCCCCCACCCCCCACCTCCCCAACCCCCCCACCCTGCCTGTGTAACTGATAAATTTCACTTTACTTTTACTTTACTTTGATTACATTCAATATTTGCACCAAAAAAAACCCTCGTTATTTGGAATTTCCCCCCCCCTAAAGTCGGACCTGCTGAAAAGGAAGCATTTAATAATTTGTTTTCCATTGCTGAGAATGAAGAGATATGATGTCAAGCGGCCGCACTGGCAGCCTCATGGTTTTGGATTTCTGTATTTCAGTATTTTAGTAACTAAGTCCAGAGAAATATCTGCCAGAAATTGCATCATTGTAAGCTTGTACCTCTCAGCTACTTTATATTCCACATATGAGTGCACTCTTTCTATGTCTGTCTCTTTCTTTCTGACTCATTTCACTCAGCATGACACTCTCCATGTTGATCCACTTATATGAAAATTCATGACTTGATGTTTTCTGACAGCTACATAGTATTCCATTGTGTAGATGTACCAGAGTTTCTTTAACCAGTCATCTGTTTTTGGGCACTCTGGTTTTTTCCAGGTTGTGGCTATTGTAAACAGTGCTGCAATGAACATAGAAATGCAGATGTCATTTCTACTATACCTTTTTGCCTCTCTGGGATATATTCCCAGGAGTGGTATTGCTGGGTCAAATGGAAGCTCAATTTTTAACTTTTTGAGAATCGTCCATATTGTTTTCCAAAAGGGTTGGACCAGTCGGCATTCCCACCAGCAGTGAAGGAGGGTCCCTTTCTCCCCACATCCATGCCAACACCGGTTGCTTTTGTTTTTTGGGATGTGGGCCAGTCTCTGTGGTGACCTTCACTATCTTCCTTAACTAAGAATTTAACACCCAGTTTAATTAACCAGAGTAACCAGAGTGCTTGTTTTCTTTTTCAAACGCTTATTTAAAATCATCTTTACAAAATGTAAATAATTATTACAAATTGTATTATGTGATTATTCAAACTGACTTACAATAAAGTCTGTATAGTTTTTAAATTTATATGTTACCGGGCTGGAGTGATAGCACAGTGGGTAGGGCATGTTTGCCTTGCACTCGGCCGACCCAGATTCTATCCCCAGCATCCTATATGGTCCCCTGAGCACCGACAAGAGTAATTCCTGAGTGCAGAGCCAGAGTAACCCCTGTCCATCACTAGGTGTGACCCCAAAAAAAAAAAAAATTATATGTTATCTAGACCTTTGGAAAAAATTCTCTCAATTTTGGTATTAACTAATCTGTTAAAGATTAAATAAGGTAAAGAAAATTTCAGAATGTTATTTTAAATAGTGGCTTCAATTCTTGAAACAGGGCAGTAGGATTCTTTCTTTTTTTCTGGTGGTGGGGGGGGGGGGCGCAGCTTGGGCCAAACTGGGTGGTACTCGGAGCTTACTCCTGGCACTACACTCAGGAATCACTCCTGGTGTTCTCAGTCAGGACCATCTGGGATGCCGGGGATCGAACTTGGGTTGACCACGTGCAAGACAAGCGCCCCACCTGCTGTAATACAACTCCAGCCCCAATAAGGAATGTTTCTAATTCAGTGATATTTCTAGGAATTATAAGATGATATTTTCTGCAGCTTTTTTGAACTTTACTAATGCATGAGGGACACTTCAATAGGAGGAGTGCTAGGGGTTTTCTTAGAACTTTTATTTAAAAGTTGACTTCTACAATTGATTTATATCAGTAGTACTTGTTGTATTGCTTAAATGTTCCTAACTCATGACCTAGATGAAATTGTAACAAAGATGATTGTGTCTTTATTTGTTCTGGTCCCACATTGAGCCTGATGTGTGAGCACACATCTGACTTTCATAAATTTTTCATTACTTGATTTTATAATTTAAAAAAGAAGTATATGAGGCTGAGACTGTGACTCAGTGATTAAGTGCATGCCTTGTATAAAGCCCTGGGTCCAATTCCCAGCACAATAAACAATAAACAAACAGAAATGTGTGATTGTTTATGAACCAGTAAAGAGGTTTTTTTTCTCTTGCACATTATATTTTTTCTCCCACTCTCTTTATACACCATGGTTTGCAGAGATTTGTTCAGGCATTCAATACTCCAGCATCAAGCCCGTCTCCCAGCAGGCCCCCTATAATTTATTTTATATAACTTGGACTCTGGGCTCAACAGGACCCGGAAGCAGTGATCCTCTGCCTGCTTCCCCCAGTCTCTGGCAACCCATGTTCCTGGACCAAACAACTGCGAAGGGAAATAAATATATGTGCCTCTCAGAGAGCCTGGCAAGCTTTTGAGAGTATCCCACCCACACGGCAGAGCCTGGCAAGCTCCCCATGGCGTATTCGATATGCCAAAAACAGTAACAATAACAGATCTCATTGCCCTGACCCTGAAAAATGCCTCCAATTGTTGGGAAAGACGAGTAAGGAGAGGCTGCTAAAATCTCAGGACTGGGACAAATGGTGATATTACTGGCGCCCGCTCAAATAAATCGATGAACAGCGGGATGACAGTGATACAGTGATATAACTTGTTACCATTAAATGGCTAGTGGAATGATCAAAAATATTCCATAGAAGAAAATTTGTGAAAATTGTTGTATCACCATGGGGACATTAAGTCCTTGTCTAAGGGTTTACTAGGCTGTTACTCCAGAGTAAGCCTTCTGAGTTAATGCTTTTGTTAGTTGAGATTGGCTGGCTTCTGTGTTACGTTCCCCTCCAGTCTGTTGTGCTACGACTGGGATGTATGTGGTGTGGATTTTGAAGATGTCACTTCATAAAATCCAGAATACTTAAATGGGCTGTCCCATCGGAACAGGGTCGGTAGTTGAATGCACATGGTGGGACGTGGACATGGCTGCCAGGTCCTCTGGAAACAGAGGGAGCACGGGGAGGTCCCCCATCCCGACTCCAAGAAGGCCTGGAGTTTTCAGCCACAAAGACCCGTGCACCTGGAGGTTTGGGCAGGTTAGGTTCTCCGTGGTGCTCAGTCCTGAGGCGGTGGAATGCTGCCAAAGGCAGAGTGTAGGCTTTGGGGTGTGGGAGCGGCTGCCAGGGCTTTGTTTGGGCAGGAGCTGGCCCACCCCTTCGAGAGCGCCCCAGAGGTTATCGCACGTTATATTTAGCTGGACACTGTCAGAAAATTGTTGTAGGTCTCTTGGACTCCATACAAGTCTGGAGCTTTGCATGATCTCTAACTGTTGCTTAATCTTGCTTTGTCTAGTTGATTTATTTTTGTGTTATTTCTAGACCAAGAGCAGCGATGACCTCCTAGCTGGAATGGCTGGGGGGGTGTCGGTGACTAATGGTGTGAAAGGCAAGAAGAGCACCTGCCCGTCCGCAGCATCCTCAGCGTCCGCCCCTGCCATGACCACAGTGGAGAGCAAGTCCAAGACTGGCACAGGTACGGGCGGTATCCAGCTATAAGATTAAAATATGGGTCACCTGAAGTGGTGCTTAGGAGGTCATAGAAAGTGTCAGGTGGACAAGAGCAGGCCAACTGGTATTCCCGCACCCCATGCTTGTCACGAATACTAGCTGCTGGCCACAGCTTCGGGCCAGTCAGCTCTCAGCTCCCCCCTCCCTGCTTACTATCAGCAAGTCCAGGCATTCTGCAGTCGCATCCACAAATATTCCGTTATATTTGAAAAATAAGGATTTTAAAAAATACATATTCACAATATCACCATCAGTCTTTAACTATTGACCCTCATTGTTTGTACCATAAATTATTCAGTCAGTATTTAAGTTGTCTCATTAATTTTATGTTTAAATATTTAATGTCTTGGGGCTGGAGCGATAGCACAGCGGGTAGGGCATTTGCCTTGCACGCGGCCGACCCAGGTTCAATTCCCAGCATCCCATATGGTCCCCTGAGCATTGCCAGGGGTGAGTCCTGAGTGCAGAGCCAGGAGTAACCCCTGTGCATTGCTGGGTGTGACCCAAAAAGCAAAAAAAAAAAAATATTTAATGTCTTTTTTGGATCAGGAGTCACTTAAGGTCTCTAAAGTATACGGGTGATATATTTAAAGTAACAAGTCTTACAATGGAGACGTTACTGGTGCCCGCTTGAGCAAATTGATGAGCAATGGGATGACAGTGACAGTGATTTAAAGTTTTTGGGTTTTTTTTGCAAATTGATTTTTGTAGAGGCTGTTGTTTGACCCATGGAGTTCCCATGCCATCCGTAACCATGTTCTTTTTTTTTTCATTCTTTCTGCTTGCTTAAAATAGATGTCATTGGATAGAGAATCTTGCTGGGACAGATTCAGGTTCCTCCCCCAACTAAAACCCTTTCTGTCTTGGTGGTTATTCATCAAGTGGTACATCTTCCTGCTCATCTCTGTCCATGGTGTTAGCACCTTTGGTGCCCAAACTCAGAGTCATTCATTCATTCTTACTCTTGAAGGGCGATTTGTTTTTAGATCTGATGGAGTCCATCCATTAACTGATCCTGCAATCCAGAGATGCTGCTATCTTAATTTGCTTCTTGTACTAGGCAAGAAAGAAGCCAATACATTAAAATCATGAGTTTATAATAAAGAATGAAGCAAACCCCAAAATTGTAGCAAATTTATTTTTGGTAGACTGTTAGCCCGTGGAGTAGGTAATGAACTTTCTCTCAGCCCAGCTTTGCCTTCTCTGTCCCTAGCACCGAAATGTCCTCCAGTGTATCGCCAGGCCTTGCACTGAATTCTGTGTCACCAGTGTTGCTGGGCACTGGGGCTGCTAAAACTAAAAGCGTTTATGGGATCTAAGAGATAGCAGAGGAGTTAAGGCTTTTGCTGAACCCAATTCAGCCACGTGCAAGGCAAGTGCTTACCTGCAATAGTATTGCCCTTTCCCCGAATATATTGACTTTTTCTGATATAGCACAGCGGGTAGGGTGTTTGCCTTGCACGTGGCCGACCCGGGTTGATTCCTCCATCCCTCTCGGAGAGCCCGGTAAGCTACCGAGAGTATTCTGCCCGCACGGTAGAGCCTGGCAAACTCCTGTGGCGTATTCAACATGCCAAAAACAGTAACAACAAATCTCACAATGGAGACGTTACTGGTGCCCACTCGAGCAAATTGATGAGCAAATTGATGACAGTGCTACAGTGCTACTGTTTGTCTGATGTTCTGTGGTATGAATTTTTTCTTGCATTTATTTAATTTTTTGTGGATTTTTTTTTTTTTTTAACATCTGGCAGTGCTCAAGGCTTACTCTTGGCTCTGCACCCAGGAATCACTCTTGGTGGGCCCAGGGGACCATATGGAGTGGCGGGAATCAAATCAGGGTCAGCCACATGCTGATTGCTCCAGCACTCTTAACATTTGTTTTGATCATATTTTTTTGTTAGGTTTCTTAGATTTATTTATTTATTTATTTTTGCTTTTTTGGGTCACACCTGGTGATGCACAGGGATTATTTCTGGCTCTGCACTCAGGAATTTTCCCCGGCGGTGCTCAGGGGACCATATAGGATGCTGGGATTCGAACCTGGGTTGGCCGCGTGCAAGGCAGATGCCCTACCCGCTGTGCTATCGCTCCAGCCCCTCTTAGATTTTTGTAATTGAAGATTGCCTTTCTCTCTTTAATCTCCTGTAATCTCCCTCTGCCATTTTTTGTTATAATTAGTTTGCTACCTGACTAGTCATAATTCTCTAAAATATTATCCTGCTGGCTACCTTTATATTAGGGTTGAGTGGTTTTTTAAAAATTATGTTTTTTCGGGCTAGAGCGATAGATAGCACAGGGGGTAGGGCATTTGCCTTGCACACGACTGACCCGGGTTCGATTCCCAGCATCCCATATGGTCCCCTGAGCATCGCCAGGGGTGGTTCCTGACTGCAGAGCCAGGAGTAGCCCCTGTGCATTGCCGGGTGTGACCACCAAAAAAAAATTTTTTTTTCTTTTTCTATTTTTTTTTTTTTTGGTAGTGGAGGGGTTCCCAAACGGTGTTCAGGCCATCTTCGGGCATCACCAGTGATTCTTGGCCAGATGTCAGTGCAGGGGCTGGATGTGATACTGTATGGTACCCGGTGTACCCGGGATACTGGGTCACTCTGGCAGTGCTGGGGATCAAACCAGGGCTTCTCGCATGCCAGGTATGTGCTCTACCACTGAGCCACCTTTTTAAAGCACTAATTTAGGGCTCCTGTTAATGTTTGTCTTTTCCTTACACTTTACATTCCGTAAGATTTACTCTTTTGAAGTATATATGCAACTGGGGCTGTAGGTCAGTGTTAGATTACTTGCCTTGCACACATGAAGTTTTGGCACCGTTAAAAAAAAAAAAGAGTGTTCAATAAATTCAGTATACATGGTTTGTTTTTTTTTCCCCCCCAAAAAATTTAAAAACCTTTTTAAACTGCAATTTAAGAGTATCCCACCTCTAATTCAGAGTTAAAGTCTAAATGAAGATGTACATCCCTGGATCTTAATTTCACTATATCTGGGATATAAATTACGTATTTTAAATATTGCTTATGTGCTGGCCTAAATTCTTTATTTTGACATGCAGGCACAAGTTCTTCAGCCAAGCGGAACACTTCCAGTAGTAAAGAATCCAGTTCGACTAGAGAAAGATTGCGTGAACGTACCCGACTAAACCAGAGCAAAAAGCTACCTTCTGCCGGCCAGGGAGCTAACGAAGTGGCATTGGCCAAGCGCTTCCGCAGTCGCACAGCCACGGAATGTGACGTTCGTATGAGCAAGTCTAAGTCAGACAATCAGATCAGTGACAAAGCTGCTTTGGAAGCCAAAGTGAAAGATCTCCTCACACTGGCCAAAACTAAAGATGTGGAAATTTTGCATTTGAGAAATGAACTCAGAGACATGCGTGCTCAGCTGGGCATTAATGAGGATCACTCAGAGGGCGATGAGAAGTCGGAGAAGGAAGCCATCATTGCGCATCAGCCTACTGATGTTGAGTCCACTTTACTGCAGTTGC
This sequence comes from Sorex araneus, assembly GCF_027595985.1. Lineage (NCBI taxonomy): Eukaryota > Metazoa > Chordata > Mammalia > Eulipotyphla > Soricidae > Sorex > Sorex araneus. The sequence continues at coordinate 46,511,953 of NC_073312.1, forward strand.
AGGAACAGAACACTGCCATCCGTGAAGAGCTCAATCAGCTGAAGAATGAAAACAGGATGCTGAAGGACAGGCTGAACGCTCTGGGCTTTTCCCTAGAGCAGAGGTTGGACAATTCTGAAAAACTGTTTGGCTACCAGTCTCTGAGCCCCGAAATCACGCCCGGCAACCAGAGTGATGGTGGGGGGACTCTGACTTCTTCCGTAGAAGGCTCGGCCCCTGGCTCCGTGGAGGATCTCTTGAGTCAGGATGAGAACACCCTCATGGACCACCAGCACAGTAACTCCATGGACAATCTAGACAGTGAATGCAGTGAGGTCTACCAGCCCCTTACGTCGAGTGATGACGCCCTGGACGCGCCATCATCCTCGGAGTCGGAAGGCCTCCCGAGCATCGAGCGCTCTCGGAAGGGGAGCAGCGGGAATGCCAGTGAAGTGTCCGTTGCTTGCTTGACGGAACGGATACACCAGATGGAGGAGAACCAGCACAGCACGAGCGAAGAGCTTCAGGCAACGCTGCAAGAGCTGGCGGATCTGCAGCAGATTACCCAGGAACTGAACAGCGAAAACGAAAGACTCGGGGAGGAGAAGGTTATTCTGATGGAGTCCTTATGTCAGCAGAGTGATAAGTTGGAGCACTTTAGCCGGCAGATCGAGTATTTCCGCTCCCTTTTGGACGAGCATCACATTTCTTACGTCATAGATGAAGATGTAAAAAGCGGACGCTACATGGAGCTGGAGCAGCGTTACATGGATCTGGCTGAGAACGCCCGCTTTGAGCGAGAGCAACTCCTAGGTGTCCAGCAGCATTTAAGCAACACTCTGAAGATGGCCGAACAGGACAATAAGGAAGCCCAAGAAATGATAGGGGCACTCAAAGAGCGCAATCACCACCTGGAGCGCATCATCGAGTCTGAGCAGAAGGGCAAAGTGGCCTTGGCAGCCACGCTAGAGGAGTACAAGGCCACCGTCGCCAGTGACCAGATAGAGATGAATCGCTTGAAGGCCCAGCTGGAGAACGAAAAGCAGAAAGTGGCGGAGCTGTACTCCATCCACAACTCTGGGGACAAGTCCGATATCCAGGATCTCCTGGAGAGCGTCAGGCTGGACAAGGAAAAAGCAGAGGCCTTGGCGAGTAGCCTGCAGGAGGATCTGGCCCACACACGGAATGACGCTAACCGATTGCAGGATGCCATTGCGAAGGTACTGTGAAGTGTGCCGGATCCGCCAGCCACACCGTTGTAGTATCACTTGGGTGGTATGTCCTTGGCTGGATCTTTTTTGTTGTTGCTTTGGGGAGGGTTTTCTTGGCATTTGTTTTTGTTTTGGGGCCACAGTTGGCAGTGTTCAGACTTATTCCTGACTCTGTACTCAGGGATCACTCCTGACAGCGCTTGTTGGACCACACAGGGAACTATATCTCCAGCCCCAGTGCAGTTATTATTTTGTTCTGTTTTTTTGTTTGTTTGTTTTGGGGCCAAACCCCGTGATACTGAGGAGTTACTCCTGGTTCTGCACTCAGGAACTCCTCCTGGCAGTGCTCATGGGACCCTGTGGGGTGCTGGATGCTGTACTATCTCTCCAGCCCGTGCTGTGATTTTTTTAAAGTAAGAAACAATAGTAAGTCTTTGGCCAAAATATAAGTAATTCAGACTGTTTTTTCTTATTAAGATCACTCAAAAAGACACAGTTTTTCTTATTTATTATGTATTAGAGCGTGTGTGTTGAAGGGAACTAATCTACATGCAATGACAACGTTTGAAAATGTGTTCCCACCTTTTGGGGAGAGGGGATGGCTTGGGTGGGCTTCCAAGCCACCAAACCCCGCATGGAGCTCCACCAGCAGTTCTCACCAACTGGGCAGGCAGTTCCGTGCCAGGTGAAGACACGAAGCTGCTGGGGGCACTCTGGCAGTGCTGGGGACCGACCGGGCTACACCTGGCGATGCTCTGAGGACTGTGCGATGCCAGGAATTGAACCTGGGTCCAGTGCGTCTGAGGCACCCTCACCCCTGTACTATCTCCTGGCCCCAGGCACTTGTTCCCACTTTCAATTTGATGTTGAAACTATGACAAATTAGATACCATTTTGGTGGGAGAACATGTTCATCACGTATCAAATTTATGTCTTTATCCCAAACTTTGGAGGAAAAAATTTCAAAAATTTCCGCATAAATAATCTGGTTATTTAATGACCTATCAAAATAATTCTAGTCATTGATGTCATGAGAGGGCAACAGATTACGTCATGATTCAGACAGCAAATGACACTCGAGTATGTTGCCTGCATTGTTGCAGAGCACTTTGTTTCCCCCTGCTTTTTGGGTCACACCTGGCAATGCACAGGGTCACTCCTGGCTCTGCATTAAGGAATTACCCCTGACAGTGCGCAGGGGACCATACAGGATGCTGGGAATCGAACCCAGGTCGGCCATGTGCAAGGCAAACACCCTACCGCTGTGTTATCGCTTGACCCAGTAGAGCACTTTTTTAAGGCTTGTTAAACAGTTATGCACTGGTAGTTTTAGTTTATGCTTATCAGCTCACACTTTTTATTTTTATTTAAAAAAATTTTTTTATTGGTGGATCACCATGAGGTACAGTTATAGACTCACAAACTCTCGTGCTTGTGTTTTAGTCATAAAATGCTCGAGTACCCATCCCTCCACCAGTACCTATTTTCCACCGCCGATGATCCCAGTATCCCTCCTGTGCCCCCCCACCCCATCCCCCCAGCTCCCACTTTTTAAAATCTACCTGAGTTACAGAATGGATCTAAGAACTACTGACTTTTCTAATGTGCATCATCCATTTACATAGGTAGAAGATGAGTATCGAGCCTTCCAAGAGGAAGCTAAAAAACAAATTGAAGACTTGAATATGACTCTAGAAAAACTAAGATCAGAACTGGAAGAAAAAGAGACAGAACGGAGTGACATGAAGGAAACCATCTTTGAACTTGAAGATGAAGTAGAACAGCATCGAGCTGTGAAACTTCATGACAATCTCATTATTTCTGATTTAGAGAGTAAGTGAGAAGGGGACTTGTTATTTCTTTTCTGTCCTCTTAACATGTTGGGGTAGTTTATATTCAGTTACAAAGTAAAAATAATCAGTGAAGTAGTTCAAGGGGAGTGGCACAGCTGACTGGGAGAAATACGCTTATGATAGAGAGAACCACGACTTCCTTATCCACTTGTTTGTTGACATTTTGTGTTTTTTGTTGAAGTTCTGTGTTTTGTCCTCAGGCACATCTGTTTGGTTTTCAGCTTCCAGTATTTTGTTGTTGTGTCTTGCTACTGTATTCCTTCACTCCTTCAGTTATTTGAACTAATTCTTTAATCCTTTTACATCAAGTTTTGTTCAAACTGAGTAAATTTCTCTCCAGGTCTTAATTTTGTTTACATCAAGAGGGCTGTTGTTCTGCGGTTTCCCTTGGACACTGCTGAGTTCCCTTGTTTTTCATTATTCTTAACATTTCGTGGGAACTAAGGATGAACGTCAATTTTCACATAGTCTGAGCAGAGATCTAGTCTGCTGTTCGCTGTACCAGGCTTCTGTTCTTGCCGCTATCAAATTCTGTCCAGTACTACTGCTTGGGAGGAATTTTCACATGTAGCAGGACAAGCTGTGGTGGTGGAAGGCTCACGGCGGGAAGGCTAGGTCTGGAGTGAGACCCTGAGGGTTAGCAGCCTGTTCAGACGTGTGGAGTGGCTGGAACAGAACCGGTGTATGGCTGCATTGTTTTGGGTGTGGAGGAGGGCTTGCAGAAACAGAAGGGGCCAAGCGGAAGAGGTACTCTTCTCTCTTTTTTTCTTTTTTAATTAATTAATTAATTTTGCTTTTTTTGGTCACACCCAGCAATGTTCAGGGGTTACTCCTGGCTCTGCACTCAGTAATTACTCCTGGTAGTGCTGGGGGACCATATGAGATGCCAGGGATCGAACCCGGGTTGGCCGCATGCAAGGCAAATGCCCTACCCGCTGTGCTATCGCTCCGGCCTGGAAGAGGTACTCTTCTCACCTAAAAACCTGCTGGGCCAGAGGGTTTGGGGATGGTTCAGGGCTTGCAGAGATGGCATCAGGCATGGAGGTGAATTCAGGTATTGGGACAATTTTATGATCTCCTCATTGAAACTGGAATTTTAAGATTGTGCAATAATTTTAAGAATGTGCAATAATTTTTTAAAAAAACTTATATAATTTACTTTAAACATATAAAAAGTTGCATAGTACAGAACATTTATATCTAGAAAATGTTAATATATCTTCTGATATACTTATGTTGTAAATGAGGAAATTAATACAGTGGAAAAATTTGGGAACACTTTGGATAGTTATGTCATTGATAGAGGCACACTGTATTGTTTAGGCCGTATTCTGGGTGAGTAATAACCTTATTTAATCACAAGGATTCATTCGACAGACAAAAACTAAAAAGTGGTTTGCAAAAACATGAGTGGTTGATTCCCCCAAAGTGCTGCTAAGAGATAAAAGCTACGGAAAGTTTAGGATCAAAGTTGGTTAAGGAGACTCGATGGTTAAAGTTTGGTCTAGTACTATAGGGGAATGTTCTATAGGAGAACATTGTTCTATAGGGGAACATTGCTTTATAAAGCAGCAGTTCTCAGTCATGGGCCATATGGCCCCTTGTGGGCCCTCAGAATATTCCAAGGGGCCACAAATGAAAATCACAGAAATGGGGGCGGCGGGGGGTGGGGGGCATGGCATGAGACCAGAGGGCCAACTGGTGGTTCAGGGAAGTCAGAGGAGGAAAATAAGGTTATAAGGAGCAGTGATCAGAAAAAGTTTAAGAAACATTGCTTTAAAGGACACTGTAACAAAGTAGATGGTTGCCTGAAGTCCACAACTATACTGTGTTTATAGTAGATGTTTCTGTTCTTAGAACAACACTATATTTAGGACTTAAGGTTATGCATATATTCTAGGATGGTTCAAGAAAAAATTTGGGTAAGGAGGGAAGGAAGTAGGATGGATAGATAAGCTACAGGCAGGGATAGAAGACAGTAAATGGTCAAACAGATGGATAATTTGCCAACTAGGCGATTCTGAGTAAAGGGCTTATGGTTTTTTACCTACATATTTCACTTTTTTTTTTTTTGGTAAGTTTTAAATTCTTTGTAGTACATTAAAAATTTTTAAAAAGCGTTCTTCATCCAGATTATTCAGATGTTAAATTTTAAGTTGTAATACACTTTAGTGATGTCCAGGAGGATTTTTACATGAGGTTCTCTGACTTGATATCTGTGATAACTGCTCCCAAGTGCTGACGTTGGCTCACGGGAGATTGACACGGCAGGTGAAGCACGAAGCACCACCCGGACTCCATGTGTTGTAGAGACAGGTGGGGAGGTTTGGACTGTTTCTTCTTTCTTCCAGAGAGTGGGTCATTTTATAGGCTCCCTAAATATGTCTTAGACACTTGGGACTCTAGAGCATTGGTCCAGCATCTGTAGATTGACTCCCCGGGTTATTTAGAACATTCTCAGGCATCTGGATAGAAAAGTAGCTCACTGGGGTTGTGTGTCTTAGAGATGAATTAATTTTTCACCTAAAGTTTAAAAAATTTGAATATATTTATATGTAATTGCGTTTGATTATGTTTTAACTAAGAAGATTTATCTAATTTTATTTTCTTGAGAGACTATAATTTTCTAGATTATTATGCATATTTTCCATTTAGTAGCCATAATAACATTTCCCTTGTAAGATTTTTGATTTGTATGTGGAAAGAGTGACATCTTGTGGTAACCAGTATAATAACAAGAAAAGAAATAACGGAATGACTTTGGGGTGGAGCGGAACTGGGGCCACTCCTGGTGATACTCGGGTTACTCCTGGTCCTGCACCCAGGACTCACTCCTGATGGTGCCCAGGATAGAATTTGGGTTTGCTCCATGCAAGGCAGGCACCCCACCCACCCTGCCACCTCTCCAGCCCCTGCGATGGCATTTACCATCTTGTAGTAATCAGTATACTAGCAGAAAAGAGATGGCCTGGGGTGCAGTTTATTCTTCGATAAAAATGAAATGGAATTAGGGTTGAGGGTGTAGCTTTGTGGCAGAACACTTGCCTAGCTTGTGGGAAGCCCTGGATTTGATCCCTGACGCTTTAAAAAAAAAAAAAAGCCTGAAATCCTGACTAAAGAGAATGTTCAGGAGCCAGAGCGATGGTGCAGCCAGTAGTGTGCTTGCCCTGGAAGCAGCTTCCCGAGGTTCCTGTACCCATCTGGTTCCCTTGGGCACAGAATCAGGAGGCAGCCTCGAGAATCTCTGGGTGTGGCCTAGAAACCAAAAAATTTTAAAAATTAGCCGTGAAATTTTTTTCTCTCCAACATTTTGAATAAAAACTCAAGTATGCAGAGAAACTAATAGTATAGCTAGCACCTGCTATTTGGTTTGACACATTACTGATATTTTGCAGTGTTAACCTTCATACAAATTGTGTGTGTGTGTGTACATATATATATATATATATATATATATATATATATACTTGACTCAATCAATTGACAGTAAGTTGTAGATATTGGTACTTAAGTCTTAAATATTTCAGCATGGAGCTCCTAAACATTTGCCTCAGACACTCGTAATACTGTATCACATCTAGTAGCACTGTAACAATGTCGTCTGGAGCGGGCAACAGTAACGTCTCCATTGTGAGACTTGTTGCTGTTTTTGGCATATCGAATACGCCAAGGGGAGCTTGCCAGGCTCTACCGTGTGGGCAGGATACTCTCTTGGTAGCTTGCTGGGATCTTCGAGAGGGATGGAGGAATCGAACTCAGGTCAGCCATGTTCAAGGCAAATGCCCTACCCGCTGTGCTACCACTCCAGTTCATCACATCTAGTAAAACAAGTCAGTTCTCTATGATGCTGACTTTTAGAGATTCCCAGCTCTTCACACCCAGTGGTACTTGGGAGCTGCTCCTGCTTCAGTGCTGGGGGGACTGTGCAGTGCGAGGGCAGCACTCAGAACTCCCTCAGTCAGAGCATGCACCCCAGCCCTTTGAGCCATCTGCAGGCCGAACAAGTTTCATGTGTTACATTGGTCGTTTTGTATCCCCTTATTCTCATGGGAGCTTACTTTTTTCCTGGAAAATTCTTGAGTTTGGAATTGATGTCAAATCAGCACTTCATAAAAGGGACTTAATAATAGTGTTCATTGAAAAATTGATACTTTTTCCCCTCTGGAATGTTTTAGTATCCACCCTACAATTTGATTTTAGAACTTTTTCATTACCCCAGAAAGAAACCCTGTACCTATTAGTAATCATTCTTCATTTACCCTAAAAGGATCTGACTTCATATTTAGTGAACACAATTGAAAACAGCTATTGTCATACCTGGGATATAGAGGAAAATATGCTTATAATGAATATATACCTAATCTCTAGAGAAGTAAAACGGAAGAACAAGTAGGTATTTTAGAACTGAAGAATTTTAATAGCACATGCAAAAATTTTACTGAACAAGTTGGTTTTTTTTTTTTTTCTTTTGGGGTCACACCTGGCGATGCACAAGGGTTACTCATGCACTCAGGAATTGCTCCTGGCGGTGCTCCCGGGACCATATGGGATGCTGGGAATTGAACCCGGGTCAGCTACCATGCAGGGCAAACGCCCTACCCGCTGTGCTATCGCTCCAGCCAGAATTGTGTATTTTAATAGGCAGTTGCCTATTAAAGAGTTTTTATGTACTTTAATGTACGTATGTTTTTATGTATTAGCTATGTATTTTAATAGGCAAGGTTGACTATTAAGAGCAGTCTAACTGATTTCTAGAATAAAAACGTCAGTGTGAAATTCAATTATAATTTGTAATTTAAAAATTAGACTGTGGTAGTTCTGTTCTTTGAATTTAGTTTTGCGTTTCAGTTGAAGTCAGTAGATGGCAGTGTCCCTCACACTGGGAAACTGCAGCCAGGTGCATTCAGAGTGCATTGCTGGCGTTGCTTCATTTGTCTGAAGGTGAATTCTTTATGACCAGAAGAACAGGAAAACAGTGTTCAGTGGAGAATAGGCTACACATCCCCCTCCCCCCCACTTTCTTGCTTGTCTTGACAATTCTTGCTTTTAAATAGGTGTGGTATAATTTAACGGTATAACCCCCAGTATTTCCAACTCCATCTTTCAGTGTCTATCTTTGCTCCTTATCTGGGTCACTAATATCACCAGACCTTGATATAGTTCACATCCAGGGTTATTAGGAGAAGGTAGGTATTAGACTTACCTGTTTACCTTGGTTATTAGCTTGCCCCTATCTATAGTGGATATGGATGGTCCATTTCACCCTGAGTTTATAGCTGAATTAGATGTAAGTAGCTGGTATATTACAAGTTTTAACTCTTTGCGTATAGAAACACCATCCTTTGCTAGCTCAGTGCCAGATTTGCTGTCCTGTGCTGCAGAGCATGTATAATAGGTAAGGCAGTTGCTTTGCAGGTGTCTGGACCCCATTCAGTCACCTAGGCTGCATATGTGCCCCAAGAGTGACCCCTGAGCACAGAGCCAGGGGTAATCCCTGGGTACCCCCATGTCGTGTTCCTTGCCATCCCCTCTAACATACCCCCCAAAATTGATCTCTCTCTAAGTGGGTAGGGGCTGTATATTTTTTCTCTATCCTTCCTGTCAAATCAGTGAATAAAGGAAGGAGGTAATGGCTTTTTATTTCATAGTCTCTAGCACTTTTTTTTTTTAATTTTGAGCCAGACCCATTGGTACGGTACCCAGGATCAAACCCTGTTTGTAAAGCAAAGCAAACCTCTGTTTGTAAAGCAGGACTCTAGTCCTTTGAGTTACCTCCCTGGCCCAAACCTCAGCCTTGTTGAATAGTTTGGGGACTACAAGAGGAAGTTAGTTATCTAATGGTCAACTACTGCTTACTGCATTTGACCAGACCCCTTCCATATTATTTTTATCTGACTTTAGTAAGTATAAATTATATTTATAATAAACATATAGTCTGAGTTTCATATTGTTCCTGGAGTGAATGTATTCCATTTATTTTAAGATATAAGAAGATTCTGTGTATGTGTGTGTATGTGTGTGTGTGTGATGGCTCATTGGCATAAACACCTGCCTCGTGCATGTAAAGCTGTGAATTCTTCCCCAGTGCCGCCCATGGGTGCCAGGTTCAGTATTGGTAGTTGTGCTGCTGGGAAATCACACTGAGTGCTACAGCAGAGCACTGTTTCTGGTGTCGCCCAGCCAGATGTGTGTGGCCCGCAGCTGCAGTATCTGACCCCTGGCGAGCATCACAGTAAAAGCATGTATAAGTAGCCCAACTAAAAGTGTTTGATGAGCACTTGGGCCAAGTCTGAAAGCACCTCACCTTACATAGGCATGTGTACGGCCCCCGGGCCATTGCAGCGATAGCAAAGGGAATAAAGAGCAGAAGAGAAATGTAATGGCATTAAATTTGAGGGGTAATGTCACAAATTTCTCCCAGCACATTGCTGAAAATGCTGGAGAAGCAGGAGGAAAACATCAGTTTAGTCATGTTTAGGGTCTTGAGGCTAGAGACCCATGAAATGGGGAAGTGACAGATGGTTTCTTCCAAGGCAGCCAGTGGTGAGCAAGTTTCTTTATTTAACACAACTGGGGAGGATTCTACTGTGGCGGCGTAGGGAGAACTGTAGCTGTTTGTACTTTCCTTTTATGTTTTGAACTTTAATCATTCAGTTATTAAAAATAAAGTAATAATTTAGCCTTTTATTAAAAGAAATCTTTTGGGGGGGGCTGTTGTTTTTGAGCTACACCCAGCTGTGCTTGGGAATCACTCCTAGCTCTGTGTTCAGGAATCTTGGCGGTGCTTGGGACCCATGTGCTGGGATTGAACTGAGGTTGACTGTGTGTAATACAAACACATTACCCGCTCTAGTGGCCCCAAAGGATTTTTTAAATTGCATATATCATTGTACCCAGGTGTTCACTATGTCACATTTCCTGCTACTAATAAGAAGGAAACGCCTCATCAAAAGTCTATTATGATATCCCTGACAAGAGTTAATGTGGAATAATTAAGCGAACAATCCTAGGCAATAATTCTCCCAGTGTTATACTCTTGCTTCTCTCATTGTCATGCACCTTAGTTTATCTGTTTCATTTTAAAGGCCTCGTATTTAAATACCTTAAATATCCTTGAGATTAAAAGTTTACACTTTCATAGAGGTAATCTTATTCACCAATAGTTTGTCTGTTTCTAGCAGTTAATTTTAGTTAACTATTTGTTTCAGAATGAGACAATGAAGGAGGGAGTAATCTAGGAATTGTGACTTAAACTTAGTATTTCTCTTAGTAATATTGGTTAAAGTTGATTTGAGTGTTCCTTATTTTCTTCTAAAGTTTTGAATTAAAAAGAAAAAGTCTTGGGGCTGAAGAGATAGTACAGCAGGAAGGGCACCTGTTCTGCCTGCGGCCAGCCCGCAATCTCTAGCACCCCAGATAGTCTCCCAAGCACCACCTAGAGTCATTCTTGAGCTCAGAGCCAGAAGGAACCCCTGGGCTCCCAGGGGTGACCCTCAGACCAAAGAAAAAGAAAAAGAGATCATAAGAAAGTTTAAAGAAAAAAAGACACCTTGAGGCTGGAGAAATAGTATAGTGAGTGAGTAAGGTATTTGCCTTACCTTCGGCTGACCTGGGTTTGACCCCCCAGCACCCTGTATTGCTCCCCTTCCCGAGTCTACCAGAAGTGATCTTTGAGCACAGAGCCAGTCGCACACCCTGAGTACTTCTGGGTGTGACCCAGAAAACAAAACAATTTCGACAAATTCTTGGGCCTGGGAAGGTGGCTCAAAAGTTAATCTCGTCATACTTTGCATGTAGAATCTTAGCATCTGCTTCCTAGCGCCAGGGGCCTGCCTCCCTTCCCTAAGCATCAGTGGTTTTGCGTATCCCTCCTCCTCCAGGTAGTGTTTGCCGGGAACTAGAGAGATAGCTCAGCAAATTAGATTGTGTGCTGTGCATGCAGGAACCCAGGGTTGATCCCCAGCATGACGCGCACAGCCCCCACAGGAACCCACTCCCCAACACTGAATGGAGTGGCACCTGAACACCAATGAGTGTGGGCCCTCTCCCTGCCCCCCCCCCGCCCCCCGCCCCTCGATCATAGCAAAACAATAAAGCGTCTTCGGGAAGGCTTTTTTAAAAATGTCAAATTGATGTACTCCTTTATACTACTAGTTTTGGACATAGCTCTAAATTCTTAAATTTTTGTGGTCTTTTCAGATACAGTTAAAAAGCTCCAGGACCAAAAACATGACATGGAAAGAGAAATCAAGACACTCCACAGGAGACTTCGGGTAGGATAAGTCTTCATGTATTATCACATTAGAAAGCATAGTTCCATGAAACTTGAGAGTAGTGCAGTAAATTGGCCCTGATATCGTTAATCTTACACTCCAGATGCAATTATTATATTGACCCCCTGGATTTGCGGCAGAAAAAAAAGTGCCATCATCCCCAATTTTGGACTGGCACTAGATTCCACATGGAAGAATGAATGAGTTTAGTGCTGATGAGTTTAGATTCTGGAGAGAGTAGATTGAGGAACCAGGTGTTAAATTTCAAAAAGAACATGTAGTAGCTCTCAGTGATAAAAGCTTGGGAAGCATGATAAGGATGCTTTCAGTCTTTGGGTTTGATTGGCTTCCTAGCAGCAGGGCTGCTCCAGGGTAGCAGGTGGGGGAGAGTTAATCTCGTCACTGGGGCTGTGCCTCAGTCGCTGTGGTAGCCTTCTTGGGGTTAGGAAATTGCTCTGATGTGGTGCAGCTGTGGCTTTGTGGTGAGATGCCCTGGGAAGCTTTCCCCACCCAGCTGCAACCAAATCTTCCTTGGCTGTGGGAAGCAGTGGACCAAGTAATTCCTAAACTCCTCTCCTTGTATGACTCTGTCTGCCTCGGTTCGTTTAGTGTTTTTCTTTGGGCTTCCTCTTCCTTTTCCTTTACTTTTGATTTTTTTTTCCTATTAGTTTTTGATGTCAGGGTATTTATAGTTTTCGTGTAAAATCTTTATGGTTCACACACAATTTATTTACTCTCTGAGGTTTTAGAGGTAAGGCACTATAAGTTTTGGGCGATGTGTTTATTTTTATAGGACTCACTTTGAAATTGTATGTGCGGAGGAGAGAGTTTTTTAGCATTTAGCGTTGTTGAGGACTCCTTTTCCTCATTCAGAGCAGGTTCACTGATAACTCATTACTTCTTAGTAAAGGGTAATAACACTTCCTTGAGGGGTAAAAAAAAAATCAATCCTCAGTTTAAAGTACACACACTATAAGAATCTGATCATAAACACATTTATTATTTTCAAGTAAGTCTTCATTGCTCTCTTTGGGAAATATAATTTTAGTTTTTTATTATAGGAAGAATCTGCAGAGTGGCGGCAGTTTCAAGCTGATCTTCAGACTGCTGTGGTCATTGCAAACGACATTAAATCTGAAGCACAAGAGGAGATTGGGGATCTGAAGCGCCGGTTACACGAGGCACAAGAGAAAAATGAGAAACTCACAAAAGAATTGGAAGAAATAAAATCTCGCAAGTATGTTTAGGGAAAACTACATTTGTCCCCTTTATGTCAATGGAGAATACTTTAGTCTCACTTTTGTGATAAGGTTTTATGTGAAAAACATGGGATTCAGCATTAATATGGCTGAGTTTGGATCTAGTGGAAATTCCTCAGTTTTTCTGTTTTTCTGACCCTGTTAAATAGTGCATCTAAACATCTGCATGGATGCTTGGAATTGTCAGTGTCTATAATCAACAACATAGAAGGGCTAGAGTGATTCCTGGCGCATGGGTACATTGTAGTTCTCTCCATCCTCTTCTCTCTCCTCAGCCCTTCACTTTTTGTTTTGTTTTGGTGTTTCACTAAGTGGTGCTCAGTGCTTATTCCTGGCTCTCTGCTCCGGGATCACTCCCGGAGGTGTCTGGGGGACCATATGGAATGTCAGGGATTGAACCTGGGCCAGCCATGTGTGAGGCAAACACCCTGCCCACTGTACTGTCTCTCCGGCCTGTTTTGGGATTAAGGATGTAGAGTCCTGTTCAGTTCTGCTTCTTACTATTTATCTGATCTTGGTCCAGCCCCGAGACTCAGTTTGTTAACCTTTAAAATCTTTAGTGTTTAGGGCTCTAAGGCTTGAATGAGCTGTGCCTGCCAAGGACAGTGGAGAGTAAACTTCAGCAGTGTTTTTTAGAGACTTAAAGTGCAAAATGAATTCTTCTCTCTCATTCACTGGAGTTTTCACTTCAGTCATGCTTGTAGCCATTTTTTGGTAGTCATTTTTCGTAGTCATGCTTGTAGATTTTTTTTTCTTCCCTAGCTTAGGGAGGTCATTGTAAACTGAAAGTATTCAGTGAGATCACATTTGTTTTTTGAGTAAATCTGTTGTGAGATAGACATCTTCCCACTTTTAAAGATTGCCCTGATGATATTATTGTAATGTTAATTAAAACATTAACAAATTCAGGGCTGGAGCGATAGTAGAGCAGCTAATGTATTGATAAGCTCAAATAAATTATATAATGTCAGGTATCAATATTTAGAAAATTCGAGTAACTGAGTAAGCCGGTATTTTCTCTATCACTGATGTGTACACAGTCACATCGGGTTAAAAGATCATTCAAAGTCTGACAGATCAGGGGATTTTATGAAAGAAGGAAAAGTTTGTTCCTCTGGTTTTAGATTTCACATAACACTAGACTTTTAAGTTAACTGCTGTTTTTTTCATTTTGGTGTACCATTGAAGAATAATTAGCCTCATTTTTTATTTACTTAAATGTCATTGGAATAGCCTTTCTCTTTTCAACTACCTATCAGTTCAATCTTGGCTTTTTTATATTGCATTAAATACAGAAGAATTGGCAGTCCAGCTGTTGCCTGCCAAGCTGGATATTATTAGATATACTGAAGTGTAAAAATCACTGCTATTACTCTTATTGATATTTTAATAAAAATTTTGGTAATGAGGCCTAATTTGTAAATATTTCTTAGTTTTAATTTCTAATACAGCAAGTCTCAGTAGATGTAACCCACATAAAAATTTTAATTTTTTTTGGTGGCTTGCTTTTGGGTCACATCTGGCAGTGCTTGGTTGCTACTCTCAGTAGTCCTGGGAACCCCATGTGGGGCGGTGCCCCGAGACTCCTACATGCAAAGCATGTAAGCATGTGCTCCCTCCCTTTAAACTGTCCTGTAATACCTTTTATTTCCTCCTTTCTGCTGTATTATGGATTAAACCCAGGGCCTCCCACGTATAAAAAATATTTTTTTATCACTGAATAACATTTCTAGCCCCCACAATAATTTTTAGAAGTGAAAAGGGAGCAGTCTCCATTAGAAGAACCAAATGGCTATTAGAAACAAGTTTTTCTAAGGACTGGCTTACTTTTCTGTGCACTCAGAATCTCAGTTGCTAGTTACGTGACGTTTGCCAACTCGGCAGCTGTGATCTCATTCCAGATTAAAACTTCTGTGTTACTCAGCTCAGTGAATTAGAACTGGCCAGAAATGAGATGGAATTGATTTTCTCAGATGACTCATGGTCCATCACATCAAGATGTAGGAGACTCATGTTACTAATATAGACACAGCCTTTCCCCACCCCACCCCTCCCTCCTTCTTGATAGCAGATCACATCAGGTTTTTTTGTTGTTATTTGTGGGTTTTTGTTGTGGTTTGGTTTGGTTTGGAGGCCACACCTGGCCACCTGGCGGTACTCAGGGCTCAGGCGCCTGGCAGGTTCCAGGGACCATGCGGGGTGCCAGGACCAAGCCTGGGTCTACCACCTGCAAGGCCAACATCCTACCCACTGTACTATCACTTCAGCCACCCTGTTGTGTGTTTTGAAAGAGAACGAGCTTCGGTTTAATTTCTTTGTGCCTCTGTGTCTGCACACAGCACACAGCGTAGTGAGTCAGTGTCAAGTCTCCTGTACCCGGGAATTCCCAGGCGCTCCCGGGAAAGGCAGCCCTGCTCAGCTGCATGGCACATTCCCGGCTCTGAATTAAGATCTTTGGCCAGTCTGCCTCCCGTTTTACTGGTAATTGCTTACTGATGTCTTCACCTTGCACTCAGATGAAAATGGAATCTGATGGTTGTTTAACCTACTTAGGATAACCTGATATAAAAAATTTAATATAATTTCCTGGCATTTACCAATCAAATGATAGTATTAGACCAGGTCATTTGCTCAGCTCAACTGATACTATGTTTAAAAAAAATTGATACTTCTTAATTTTTCAGTTGGGAAAGGGAAAGGTCTACTTTTACATGTATTTTTAAAAAAGACTCATTTGAGAATTGCTTTCAGGCAAGAGGAAGAGCGAGGCCGGGTGTATAACTACATGAACGCTGTTGAGAGAGATTTGGCAGCCTTAAGGCAAGGAATGGGACTGAGTAGAAGGTCTTCTACTTCCTCTGAGCCAACCCCTACGGTAAAAACCCTTATCAAGTCCTTCGACAGTGCATCTCAAGGTAATTTCTTTTGGTGGTTGTTGTTTGTTTGGTTTTTGGTTTGGGGGCCACACCTGACCATGATCAGGGCTTATTCCTGGCTCTGTGCTCAGGGATCATTCCTGGCAGGGCTTGAGGAACCTTGTGGGGTGCTTGGGATTGAACCCTAGTTGGTCATGTGCAAGGCTATCGCCCCAGACCCCAAGGTAGTCTCTTCAACACTGCCCAGGGCAGGCAGTGTTATATACTTACTTTTGTTCTCTTACCTGATTTACTAATTTTTTTCACTCTTTTACTCTCTCAAGTCTCATCAAATTTCATACTGTCTTGATGAGTTAGTCTTACTCTGAGGTGAATTTTAATAGATTTGGGATCGCTTCAGTTTCAGAGATCTTGGCCTCAGACCTGTGCCTCAATCTCATATATAGACATGTCTTTGCACATACCTGTAATTTCACACACACCTGTGCTTTAGATCTTTCAGATACATGACTGAAATTATCTTTTCCTTCTTCTTAACTACTTGAGGCTTATATATCCAAATGTTTACTTGATATTCACATGCGCTAGCCCTCTGAACATCTGTGTCGAAAATCAAGCTCTTGTCTTTGAACTTCAGTTTTTAATCTTTTGTCAGTGGTGGCACCACTCCACTCTAAAATCCTTCCTTCTTTGTTACTTTTGATTTGGGGGTCGTATACCCAGCAGTGTTCCGTGGCTACTTCCGGCTTGGTACTTGGGGGTGGCTCTCTGGCAGTGCTTAGGGAACCATGTGGGATGCTGGATATTAAACTTGGGTTGGCCATGTGTAAGACAGGCACCCTACCTACTGTACTATCTCTCTGGCTCCTCGTGTGTAAATACTTTAAACTTTATTCTGATTCACTCTGAATCAGTATATATTCTAATCAGAATAGAGTTCAAAGAGGTTTTATTCTAGTGGTTATTCCCAAATTAGCTTTCTTTGACTTAAAAGCAGACCAAATTTTTTTTTTCTTTTTTGGGCCACACCTGGTGATACTCAGGGGTGACTCCTGGCTCTGCACTCAGGAATCACCCCTGGCACTGCTCAGGGACCATATGAGATTCTGGGAATCGAATCTGGGTCGACCACATGCAAGGCAAATGCCCTACCTGCTGTGCTATTGCTCCAGCCCCCCAAAATCATATTTTTAAAAAATATTTTAGATGTTTCATTTGTTGTTGATTGAAGAGGGTGAGTGTTTGGTTTTGGATCTTTCCAGCAATACTGGGAGCTAGGGGGAATCCTGTGATATTGGGGTACAACTTGGGGTTCAGTGTATGCCAAGCATGCACTCCAACCATTAGACTTATATTCTTGGCCCTAATAAGCAATATTTTCTGTAAAATAAATTATCTAGCAGTTCCATTTGTTATATACTCAAAACAAGTGAATACAAGTATTCAGACTAGTGATTGTACATAAATATTTATTATTGCACTATTCATGATAGCCCAGTCACCACAGATGTTGACTGATATGAGTAGCCAACATGGAAACAACCCAAATGTTCATCAGTAGACAATAGGGTAGTCAGAATATTGCCTATCTGTACAATAGGACATTACTCGGACATAACAGGATACAGCCCTGAAATGCATATCACCTAGAAGTGAAGGAAGTCAGACACCAAAGTGGACACATCTCCTAAGATGCTATTTGTATGTGTGAAATATGTAGAAGGTGAATCCACAGGAAAGAAAGCAGATTGGTGACTACTGGCGGCTGGGGAGAGGCAAAGGAGAGTAGCTGCTTAAAGACGGTCTGGATCTGGGGGCCGGAGGGCTAGTCCATGAGGTTCAAATGCTGACCTTTGCTTCCGATCCTGGCACCATGTCTCTTCCCCACGCACTGCCAGGGGTCGCTTGTGGGCACTCTGAAATGGCTGCTTTATGAATTTCATCTCAATAATTTAAAAAAAAAAACTCAAAATGCAGTGTTAAACATAATAAAACTTTAAAAAAATTACTTTTGGGGGAAAAAAAAACAGAGACTTAAAGGGCCATGGTAATCTGCTTCACCTTGCCCCACTCTGTGATACGCCTGATTTCATTTGTGTGCCCCATTTGAATTTTCTGAATGTTTATTGGTTTGTGGTACGTTTCAAACTGTGTGTTAAAGTAGCAAAAATGAAGGACTGGAAAGAAAAGCAGCTGCTCCAGTGACGTACGCGGGTGTACCTGGTGGCCGAAGTTGTGCAGGCTGCTGGTCCCCTGGGCTTTCAGCTGAGCGTGGCCTTGGGAAGCCCGAGAGGGACACTGGTCATGCCACCCTGTACTTTTCACTCATGATTTACATGGTGCTTGTTTTCACAGTGCCCAACCCTGCTGCAGCTGCAATTCCTCGAACCCCTCTGAGTCCAAGTCCCATGAAAACCCCTCCTGCTGCAGCTGTCTCCCCCATGCAGGTACGTGCTTGTTAACTCAGAGACTAGGTGCACCTCAGTTTCTAGAAGTCGGAGACCTACAGTCCTAGGGCCATTGCTGTTTCCTGTGGGTGGGTGAGGTACATAGAGTTGGGGTATTTTTCCTCTAACATATCGTGACACCCTTAGTGGATGAATTATGTAAATGTTAAAATGTGTAATTCTTTTTATTTATTTATTTATTTATTTATTTATTGCTTTTTGGGTCACACTGGCAATGCACAGGGGTTATCTCCTGGCTCTGCACTCAGGAATTACCCCTGGCTTTGCTCAGGGGACCATATGGGATGCTGGGAATCAAACCCGGGTTGGCCGAGTGCAAGGCAAACGCCCTACCCGATGTGCTATTGCTCCAGCCCCTCTTTTCTTTTCTTTTTTTTTCTTTTTTTTCCCCCGATTTTTGGGTTACACCCAGCAATGCTCAGGGGTTACTCCTGGCTCTCCGTTTAGGAATTACTCCTGGCAGTGCTTGGGGAACCATATGGGATGCTGGGGATTGAACCCAGGTCAGCCATGTGTAAGGCAAATGCCCTACCCACTGTGCTATCACTTTGGCCCAAATTGTATAATTCTTAAGATCTCTGATAATAGAAATTATTAACAGCTATTGAACCAAGGAGCTAGAATTAGGTTCAGTAGTCGTTCCAGATGTTTTTGTTTTGTTTTTTTTTGGCCTACACCCATTGGTGCTCAGGAGCTACTCCTGGCTCTGTGCTCAGGAATCACTCCTGGCATGCTGTGTGGGACCCTGTTGGAGGCTGGGGATTAAACTGTGGTCAGCCGCATGCAAGGCAAAGTGCCCTGCATCCTGTGCTATCTCTCTGGCCCCCTCCAGATGCTTTTCATAGTTGACTTAATTAATCCTCACGACATCTCTCTCGGATATGACTTTCCCCAAAGTTTGTATTGCAGGAAGGGACTCGTGGAAGGATGGGGAGGGGAATTTGTGACCTGAGCACTGGGACACAGTCAAGACAGTGTGTGATGCAGCCCCAAAGGGAGTCTGCTCAAGTCCATTAAGCTCTCAAGTGTGGGGTTCAGAAGCATCTGTTCAATTCAGCTGTTTGTTGCCAGAAGAAGTTGCAGTTGGCTCCAGGAATAGCACATAGGTCACTGGTCTGTGCATGTTGGACCTGTTTTTTGTTTCGTTTAATTTTTTATTTTTGACTCATATCTGCACTGCTCAGGGCTTATTCCTGGCTCTGTGCTCAGGGATCACTCCTAGTGGTCTCGGGGGACAGCACTGGGTGCCAGGGATTGAATCCATGTCAACACCTGCTGTGCTATTTCTCTGGCCCATTGAAGCTATTCTTACTCAGTTTTCATGTGTGGAAACTGAGCCCCAGAAGCGGTAAGCAGTTTGCTGAAGGTCATACAATTAAGAGGATGTAGCACTGGGATTTGATCCTGGACGTTCTGGTTCCAGAGACTTGGCTCTTGAGTGCTGTATGAAACAGCTCTCTGAGTAGAAGACTCTGTTGGCGTGTCTCAGCCTCTCCTGCAAAGCACATCATTCTAGAACTTTGTGATTTAAGACAGCATTTAATTTTTTTTCTTGTTCTCTGGGATGACTGGCTTTGCCTGGATTCATTCGGTGTGGGCTGGTCTCTGACTCTGCTTTGTACAGTGGGCGGCTCAGGCTTCAAGAAATAGGGAGTGGAAATAAGCTTCTTGGGATCTAGGCTCAGAGCTCGGGACAGTGTTGCTTCCACTGTTTGGTTTGAAAATCACTAGGCGGTCCCAGAGAAGGAGGGCGCACGCACAGGCCTGTATTCAGGAAAGGATGACTCCTTGGGCAGAATGTGTGCCTGGCACAGAGCTTTGCTGCCCTGTCGCAGACAGATTTCACAAGTTGTCCTGCCTTTCCGAAGTGGCGGGACCAGAGAGTAGGCAGTCGTTGTTCCATTAATACTGAGCCCCTTTGGGAAAGAGTAGCTGACGTGGAATTTTCCCACGTGGCTGTGAGTAACCAAAGAAAAGTTTAGGTGAAAGCGTACCTCACTGCAGTTATAGTTTTGTAAGTTAGAGACTTTGCATATGCATTTGCACAGATACTGTTGTACCTTTAAAAGCAGAGGACCAGGGAGGTAGTTGAAAGTGCTAGAGTGCATGTCTGGCCTGCAGAGGCCTTCATTTGAACCCAGAGTGCCACCAAACCCGGCTGCCCCCAGCACTGCCTCTCCAGGCCCCAGGATTATACCCTCCAAGGCTGAGCATTGTTGTTGTTGGCACTGCTTGGATACTCCTTCTGAGCACTGCTTGGACAATCCTCCCCACCAATTCAGAACAGATGAAAGGACAACAAAGTCTCCCTTACATCTGTATTTTGTGCTTTTTTATAAGCTCTATTAATCCTTTTCTAAAGACTTAAAGATATAAATAGAGCAAAATAAAATGTACTTCAGTAAGGCAAAGTTTTTCTGTACTTGTCATTTGAAGTTTAATGTACAAACCATCATTTTGTAACATTTTTGTAAGAAAAGGAGGTATAAATTCTTGTCTCTATGACTTGAAAAAAGTAGTAGCACTTGGTCAGATTCCTTAGCTTTTTAATATTTGATGAGTTAACACAGTTTTTCTACAATCTAGCGATGCATAAAAATCACGTGAACCATTATTTTTTGTTAGGGGTGGGGGCCGCACCTGACAGTGCCCGTAGCTTACTCCTGGCTCTGTGTTTGGCATGCCTGGTGGGGCTCAGGGGACCCCAGGGGTGCCTGGGACTGAACACAGGTCAGCCGCGTGTAAGACTAAAGGCCTCCCACTGTACTGGTGCTCCGCCCCGCTTATGTCTGTTTGGAGTCACACCTTACGGTTCTCGGGCTTCTCCTGGCTCTGTCCTTCTGGGCACTCCCAGTGCCTGAGGTGGGATCTTCCTACGCACAAAGCCTGCGCTCCCATCTGTTCAGGTTCTTTCTGGCCTGAGCCTATTTGACTTTTTAGATTTGGGGCCACACCCAGTAGTTCTCAGGGCTCCAGGGGTAGTGCCCAGCAGTGTTCAGAGAAACTCCTGAATGCAAAGCATGACCTGAGCCCATTGAGCTATCTCTGTGGCCCCCTCGAGCGGTTTTAAATACAGACCCCCAGGCCACACCTAGTGAGGAAGCATCTCTGGGGAAGTAGAGCCCAGGATTGGGGTTGCTAGATTTTCTACTTCCGGTGTGGGAGTTCCACTTTGAGCTTTGAGAGAATAACAGACTCATTTATTCTGCCACCACAACTAGAATGCTGAACAAAATATAGGAAGTACTGATTTCCAGATTTCGTACAGTGGGCAGGACAAGACTATAATCCATGAATAAAACTTAAAGAAAGGAAGTAAGATAAACCTTATGACCGCACCTACATTTTTCCTGTTGGTGGTGTCCAGATGATGAAGAAGAAGAGTCCAGTGACCCCCCAGCTAGACCACCAAAGACACAGATCAGTGTTGGGCAGAACAGTCTGAGAACTCGAAGGGCGAGGTTCACGGAAGGAGAGAGCTGTGCAGATAAACGGGTCTGTCTAAACATCTGCAGAGGCATTGTAAGGGTTTGATCAGATGCCAGCCTGCGCCTCCGTAGGGTAAATCCTCTGATTTCTGAGGAAAGGAAAGTTCCTCGGTCAAGAGTTCATAGCAGGAAATCATTACCGCTTTCATCAGCCACCATGGAGAACCCCTTTAAATACTTGGAGTATTCAGAGATCCCCAAAGGGGCATGAAATTTAATTTAATTCCCTTAAAGTGGAATTCAGTAGCTCTGGAGTAAATGATTTTTGACTTCCTAAATGATCTTAAAAATTAAGGACCATTGAGATCCAGAAGCATGTGGGATAGCTAAACCCTGAAGTAATTCCTGGTGAGAAACCACACTTCTGAGAAGAGAATACACATACAAGCCGTTTACCTGCCAGAAGACTTGTATTCAGGGAGTCCTTCTTCAGAGCACCATTTCCATAATCTTGGAGCTTCCTTGACTTTCCCCCCTTTCCTTTCCTTTCTCCTAAATGAAGTCTTTTCTGAATTCAGGAGTTGGGGGGACAGACTTGAAGTTAGGGCCTGTTACATTTAAGGTAGCTTAGAGCTAGAGCATATGCTTTGTGTGCATGAGGTCTTAGATTCTTTCCCTGGCTTGCCCCCATCCACTACACACACGCATGTGCGCACACACACACATTGGGAGAAGTATGTCTTCTTAGTTGAAGACATAGAACCCAGTACTTGAAAATTTCTTCTCTCACTTAAGATTCATATGGGCCAATAAACACTTGAAAAGATGTTCACCATCACTAGTAATCAGGGAGATGAAAATTAAATTCACACTGAGATCCCCCTATGCACCCTTCAGAATGGCTCAATTAAAAGAGGACAATACTAGGTGTTGGTAAGGTCATAAAGAAGCCAGACCCTTTGGGGTGTATGAAAGCCATAGTTAGGAATCAGCTTAATGAGAAGGGTCTGGGGGGAAGCTGGGGAAATAAGCATGAGGAAAAAGCACTTAGATGGTAAACATTCTGGGAAATCAGGGTTTGGTGATATTTGAGAACTAGGTAGAGGTGGCAGAAGATGAAGCTGAGCGTTTGGGTACTGCGAGAGTTTGGGTACTGCGATGGATACTTCTGGCCGTCCAGAGGGGTGTCTGAGAGTCTGAGCAAGTGGCTGTTGGCGGTGAAGGTGTGAGGCTCTTCTCGAGCAGTTATGCCAGGAACAGACTCGGAGCCTGCTGGCTGGTGTGTGATCCTGACATGTCTCTTTAAGCCCGGCAGCCAGCTCACTCTCAGACCATCTGTGGTTGCCAGAAGTCAGGCAACCACATGTGTGGAAGACAAGGAGGGAAACATAATTGTAAAAGGGCTAGCAGAGGGATCTTTCTGGCGATCAAAATGTTCCATTTCTGGACTATATCCGTGTAATATCTTGGTTGTGACACTGTAAATTTGCCCTTGGAGAAAACTGGTAGAGGGTACTTGGGATCTGTCTGTATTAAAGTTACTAATCACATGACATGCTCTAATAAGAATGTGTGTTTCAGTAAGGAAAGAATTCCTAAGAGCATATATATTCTCTGCAACTTTTATTTTCTTAGTCCCAGCTCTAGATTTAATCTAACTTGGAACACTGTTTATCTTTTTATTTCAGAGACATTCCATAAGTGGACCAATCTCTACATCCAAACCCCTGACATCCTTGTCAGATAAGAGACCAAACTATGGGGAAATCCCTGTTCAAGGTATATTTTGTTAATAATTTTATTGTTAATCTGAATTTTTGGCTAACTAGTTATCTTCCTTGTTCCTGATATTATTTCAACCACTGTGATAGGCATATTTATTAGAAGCTTACTAGTAATATGTCTAAATTTCCCATACGGGAGTTATCAGTAAATACATATTGAAATACAATTCTTCTAGCATTATAATATGTAATAGAAACTGTACCACTATGTTAAGGGTTAAAATCTCTTGGATACTTTGTTCTATTACTTCGTCGTGGACATGTAATTTATCCCCATTTTACATTTTACATGAAGCTTTAAAAAGTCCAATAACTTAATTCTGGTTAGCAAAATTAATGAAGCTATCATAGTTAATGGGTCTTCTCATAGACCCAGATAGCCGACTCCAAAACCTATCCTTCTTATCTCTATATTTCACTTGATTGTTTATAAGAGCAAAATACTTTTATTTTTCCCTCCTTGTTGGGGATCCCATTCATTCCTCTCCACAGTGATGACAAACTGGAGCGATAGCACGGCGGGTAGGGTGTTTGCCTTGCACGCGGCTGACCCAGGTTCAATTCCTCCGCCCCTCTTGGAGAGCCTGGCAAGCTACCAAGAGTATCCCACCCCACCCGCACGGCAGAGCCTGGCAAGCTACCTGTGGCTTGTTCAATATGCCAAAAACAATAACAACACACAATGGAGATGTTACTGGTGCTCGCTCAAGCAAATTGAACAATGGGATAACAGTGCTACAGTTGGGGATCCCAGACTATGGGATTGTCAAGATTATTGCAGTCTCTTTACTTACAGTAATAGAACTTGCAACTTCTGTGCTTGCCTGACTTAAGCATCTTAAGCTGTCTTCCAGACCTCAGGAAACAGACTTTGTATTTTTATTATACAAATAAAAGCCGCGTGGGGGTGTGAGGGGCACACTCCAGCTCAGGGGTTACTCCTGGCTCTGCACTCAGGAATGCCTCTTGGAGGTGTTCGGGGAACCTTATGGGATGCCAGAAATTGAACCCAGGTTGACCGCATGCAAGGCATGCGCCCTACCTGCTGTACTCTCTCTTTCTGGCCTCTAGGAAGCAAACTTTAAAAGATGAGGTCTGGCAATTCTTTTGTGCACTTGATAAGAGCCTTGCCCACTTCATGGAGCTCTTCCCTGCAGTAGAGCCAGCTCCAGAAGCCCCATCTACTGCCTTTCGCAGTATGACCCCACATAGCCTGTGTGGGTTGGTAGTGCACTGCAATAATGATTTGAGGCACTAAGGCATTGTGCTGTGAGTGAGACACAGTGATCTACTTGGGATGTGTTCATACACGTTACTCGTAAGCTGGGTGCCTCAGATCCTGCAGACAAGACTCCTCGTTGTGGTGCTCTGTGCTGTCTCAGCTCTGGAGCTAGACCTAGCCGTAAGACTAGTGTTTCTCCCAAGAGTAGTAGAGATAAGGACCAGGAGGTCTGCCCCACACCTTGGAAACTGGCCTCACATGCTAGGGGAAAAGGCAGCTGAGATAGAGAAGGGAAAACCAAGTAGAGGATGTGGGGAGGACCCATTCGGCTTGAAAGCTGTGTGCCAAAAGTAGACTATAGACCAAAAATAAAGGCTACTCAATACCTCTATTGCAAACTACAACACCCAAAGGAGAGAGAACAAAAGGGAATGCCCTGCCACAGAGGCAGGGTGGGGGTGGTGAGAGGGATACTGGGATCATTGGTGGAGGAGAATGGGCACTAGTGGAGGGATGGGTAAACGATCACTGTATGACTGAAATGCAAACACAGTAGTTCATAAGTTTGTAACTGTACCTCACTGTGATTCACTAATAATAAAAAAAAAGACTACTGTTTCAGTGGGGAAGAAATAAGCAGATGTGGGAATTACTTCCTTGAAGAACTGAGAGGAACGGGCCCCAGGAACCCCAAGGAACATCAGTGGAGGACAATTCTGTTCAGTAGCTCACCTGGCCTTGTGTCTGCCAGTCTTGAGTGTTGTTTAGTCAGCCGGTTATTAGAGACCCTGAGGTTATTTTACAGGAAGGAGCTACTGCAACTTTCATCCTCTAGACTTCTGTCTGTTGTCATTCCGTCAGTTCACCAATGACCCGAAACCTTTTCTCCCTCAGAAGGTGGAGCTGAGCAGTCCTTTAGATGAAATCACAAGTACATGTCACTCAATAGGTTGAGTAAGAAGTAGACCCTGTTGTGTTAGTAGAATGCAAAGACTGACCTTAGCCATAAAATGTAACATTCTTTTACTTAAAAAATTCTTTTTCTAAAGCAACAAAGACTTGAAAGTTTTTGTTCAAAGTCTTTGTGTCTTGGGGCCGGAGAGATAGTACAATGGGTAAGGCTTTTGCCTTGCACATGGCCTGCCAGATATAGTTCCCTGAGCACCGCCAAGAGTGATCCCTGAGCTTAAGGGCCAGGATTAACCCCTGAGCAGTGCTGGGTGTGGCTCAGAAACAAAACAAAACAAAAAAGGTTTACCATTGTTCCTATTCTGGTCTTCTCAGTGGGTTCACCAAGGTGTGTGAGGGAAGGGCCATAGGTCACCAGCCTCAGGTGTCCTGACTGGGCCTCTCTGATGTTTGTCTATAAGATGAGAATAATTGTGACTAGCTAGCTCACAGGGTTGGTTTAGTTAGTGCTTGGAGTCACTGCTAGCAGTCATCAGTGCTTAGAGGACCTTGCAGTGTCAAGGTTCACCAGGGGCCTCCTCCGTACAGAGCCGGTCCTGAGCCCATTGAGCTGTGTCTCCATCCCCCCCAGACCCGTAAGTTCCTCTCCTTGTGTTCACTGAGAACCTGCAGGCAGGTGCTCTCCTTGTGTCCTTGTGTCCCACGGGGCTGCTTCCATCCAGCCTGCCGTGGGGGCTCTGTCACTGACCTGGGCAGCCTTGGATCTGGTGAGAGACTTTGAGTGCCATATTTATATTCATTTATTAGAAATACATTTTTTTTTAGCTTTTTGGATTTTTGGAAATTGAGCTTGGGTTGCATTTTGTTTTTTTCTGCCTGTTTGGCTTTTGTTTGTGGAGCCTGGGACGTGAAGCCCATGCGGCAGGGAGATTGAGGACCCAGAGTGCGTGTTTCACTGAGGTCTGCTGAATTAAACCTTTTCCTGGCTCTCCTCATTTTACCATCTGGTAATGCATCAAATGATAATGCCGCTGGGCTTGGGGTGCGTGTGATCGGTCTGTGTTAATGCCAGTCTAATTCTCTGCTTCATTCTGTTATAGACTTAATGGGGCTTATTTGAAACCGTGCAAATACAGGACAGAGAGGGAAGCACACTTAGATGCATTTTTATCTGTGAATTTGTTGATAGCGTGATCCTTTATCTTAAACAGTCACTAGAGAAAGAAACCACTTAGAAAAAGTAAGAACAAATGATTCTTGGTCATAAAAAAAAAAAACCCACCGTGATCATTCAAACTGGTAGAGGTTCAAGCTGTGTTTTCTTCGTCTTCTCTTTGTTTTGTTATAGATTTTCAAAAGTCTGTGATTTTCATATTGAAAGTTCTGTAGTGGTTCAGAGAGACAGCTCCAAGGGCTAAGTGCATACTTTGTGTGTGGGAGGCGCAGATCCAATCCCCAGCATTACACGGAGCAACCCTCTTGCCAGGTGTGACCCATGAAAATGAAAAAATCTAATAAATGAAAGTTCAGTGACTTCTCTGTACTTAAAAGAAGCTGCCCCTTGTTCTTCTGTTCAGACAACTAGGAATGTGTTTTTTCTTCTGGTTAATGTGATTCTTCAACACAGGACACTGGGTTTTATTTTTGCTTGTTTTGTTTTTTTGGGCGACACCAGGTGATGTGATGCCTAGGGGTTACTCTTGGCTCTGAACTTGGGAATCTCTCCTGGTGGTGCCCGGGGTTCAGGGGGAATGAACTGCGGTCGGATGCTTGCAAGGCAAGCACTTACCCCCTACTATCTCCCCAGCCCCGGGACACTGGGGATTTATGAAAATTGTGAATCTATGAAATTTTTGTTCTTACCCAGCTTCAACCGGGGCCCTACGCTTGTGTCTCAAACCATAAAACTGGGAAACTCTCCCATTATTAATCCTTCAGGTGTAGACTCCTTCACTCTGTCTGCTCTGGGTTTCCTTTAACTAATCTTTATTTTGGTTTTGGTTTTGGTTTTCTTGTTTTGTTTTCATTTTCTGGGGGTTTTTTGTTTGTTGTTTGTTTTGTTCTGTTTTGCTTTTGTCTTTACTGGGCTGGAGCTATAGCACAGCGGGTAGGGCGTTTGCCTTGCATGTGGCCAACCTGGCTTCGATTCTTCTGCCCCTCTTGGAGAGCCCAGCAAGCTGCTGAGAGTATCTCACCCGCACAGCAGAGCCTGGCAAGCTACCCGTGGCGTATTCGATATGCCAAAAACAGTAACAATGAGTCTCACATGGAGATGTTACTGGTGCCTGCTCGAGCAAATCGATGAGCAATGGGATAACAGTGACAGTGACAGTCTTTATTAGGCAGGACACTTTGACGACTGACTCACAGCTGTTTTCATCTTTTTAAAAGATTTCATAGCCTCTTTTGGTAGCAACATTGATCCATTTGAAACTACTTTTCTGTGAAGTAGAAGTTGGATTTCTGTGAAGTAGAAGTTGGATTTATAGACTTCAATTTTTTGAGACCCACTTTTTAAAAAAAAATTATTAATGAAACACCAAGAGATACAATTATAGACTTACACACTTTAGTGATTATGTTTCAATCATGCAATGGTCGAATATCCATCCCTCCACCAGTGCCCATTCTCCACCACCAATGTTCCCAAGTATCCCTCCTGCCACGCCTACCCCTCCCCCCCACCCCCCGCCCTCTCACTGTCTCTGTGGCCGGCACATTCCCTTTTACTCCCTCTCTCCTCTTGGGTGTTGTGGTTTGCAATGCAGGTATTAAATGGCCATTGTGTTGTGTCTGAAGTCTACTTTCAGCACGCATCTCCCGTCCCAAACGGGCCCTCCAAGCATCCTTTGCTTGGTGGTCCCTCCTCTATCTCATCTGTCTTCCCCCCACCCCCCGAGTGTGAGGCTGGCATCCGAGCCATGGAGGAGTCCTCCTGGTTGAGACCCACTCTTGCCTATAAAGCTTGAATCAGAACACAATTCAGTCTCATCCTTTGGGGCTTTCCTCATGCTATTGAGTCGCTCCTTCTTTATCTTCAACCATACCCTCACTACTGACTCCCCTTTCTTGTCATTTTAAAATGTACACATCTCAGGGGCGGGAGAGATAGTACAGTGGGTAGGGTGCTTGCCTTGCACTTGGCCAACCCGGCATGTCGTTTGGTCCCCTGAGCACTGCTAGGGTGGTTACTGAGTGCCAAAGCAGCAGTAAACCCCTGAGCATCGCCACATGGGACCCAAAGATCAAAAGTAAAACAAAGAAGTGCACATCTTCCCTATGTTAAGGGGGACATGCTCCCTTCTCTCTACCTCCTTCAGTCACTGAACTTTTCCTTCTACCCTTGCACAACTTGTTTCCACATTCTCTCAGTCTCCTGCTCCTTGATAAGTTTTATCCCCGCTGATGTATGAAGTTGCTTTCACCAAGGTTCTCAGGACCTCTCTATAGCCAAGTTTGTTCCTACTCTATCACCTGTTTGCTGATAATTTCCAAAGCTATGCATTTACTCTGACTTGTTAACTTTCTTCTCCTAACTTTTCCTCTTAACTTGCTTCTCCACATCTTTCCTGGGTATTGTACAAGGGTCCCAATTCAAGGTGTTCGCATCCCTTTCCTTCTTCCCATAATTCCCTTGTCCTTTCTTATCTCTGAACGTGGTATCTCCTTCCTTTCACCTGCATGTCCTATTCACCTGCATCTCCTTCCTTTCACCTGCATATCCTGTTAGCCTTGAATCTGTTTACTTCTCTCCATCTCCCTTGGTACCACCCTAGTGCAGGCCATTCTTATCTCTCTTTGCGCTGTTTCTACTCTAATCCATTTTAGCCAGAAAGATGCTCACCTGATAAAACCATTGCTGATTCCCTGTTGCTCACGGGGTAAAGTTCAGTCTCCTTAGCTTGGCCTAAATTGCCTGCGTCCTTTATTTACCCTGACTTGGTTTGATATCCCAAGCCCTAACCTGTTCTGTTTTGCTCTTTGCCCTGTGAATATGACTAGACGGGGTTTCTGTTGGTATATGCCCAGCATCTTAGCTAGGCACACTTTCCCCTCCATGCCCCCTTTGGCCTGTATAAAAATTATTTATAGTCCTTCTGGTCTTGACTGGGATGTCATTTCCTCGGGAGGCCTTTCCGGACCTCCTCTCAGGAGCAGGTCATGTCCCCTGCTGGGTTCCCGGCGTTCCTTGGACTGGTCCTTTCCTGGCGTCTCTCACTTGGAATGATTTTTTAAATGCCTAGTTTCTGAATTTCACGAGGGCAGAAGTCCTGCTGCCTTTCTTTTCATGACCTTTGCATCACGCCTGACAAGGAGTGGACACCCAAATTATTTTGTTTAATGAATTGATTAATGAGTGGATTAAAGACAAATAGCACCATATGGCAATAGAATCGTGTCTATTGTTAGAAAGCATCGTCTTTCCTGTCTGCTGTGTGCTGCTGTAATGTATTAATCTTATTTCCTGAAAGGGGGATAAGTGGACGGTTTGGCATGGAGGTAGGAGCCAGCAGGCTCGCTGCAGCAGTAAGGGGTGTGTGTTCTTACTGTGGCCAGGGCCTCCGAGCCAGTTGATTCTCACCGTGAACGTGCCTCAGGAAATAGAAGCAGAGACTGTTGTGCTTGTTGCAAATTGTCACCCCAAATGATTCTGTTTGTCTATTTTTTTTGCTTTTTGGGTCACACCCAGTGATGCTCAGGGGTTACTCCTGGCTCTGCACTCAGGAATTACTCCTGGCGGTGTTGGGGGACCATATGGGATGCCGGGAATCGAACCCGGATCTGCCGCGTGCAAGGCAAACGCCCTACTCGCTGTGCTATGCTCCACCCTCCCCCGCAACAAATGATTCTGAAAAGAATCATTTTGTGCATTTTCATAAAGTAGGTGCTAGTCTGTCTTAGCAACTTTATGCTAATTGAGAAAGACTTGAATCCCAAGACACACAGTAAGAAAGACTTTGCCAGGTGTTTTACATCAGCCAGGAATTTCATAGATTTTATTTCTGTTGAGTGCCCTTCATATGCCTTGTGAAAAGCAAAACGAGGCAGCTGAGGAATCCCGGGTAGTGACTGAGAAGAGCGTTGTGCCTTCGTTAGTTCCCCTCGTTCTGATGGTTCTTCTGTATTCATTTGTTTTCACTTTCTTCACTTGCTGTAATCTTTGGAATACTTAAGATTTTAGGGAAGTGACCAGTTTCATAATTGTGGTATGGAAAATTTGATTAAATTTAAAATGCTGATTTCTGCTTCCTACTATTTCCGTGTTCCGCTAACTTTGTTTTGTCTGTCAGACTTTGTGCATAATATGCTCTTCCTGTGAGGATGATTGCCAACTGCAGCAGGGTTCAGTATGCTGATTGATGCTTGCTTGTAGGCGCTTTGTACAGAGGTGATGTTTGTTCTAGATAAGATGGGACGACTCGAAGCTGCACACGTCCTGTCTTTATTAGGAAAGTGAGTTCATCCTTCCCAGTTCCTTCCCCTCAAAAGAAGTCCTCATACTCTTAGTATGTTAATTTGGAATAGAAGAGAGAAAGAATCACAAGCCGTTACTTCTGATGTCATGATAATTTGAGAGGGAATACTTTAAAAGCTCTCATTCATTTTTCCCCTTTTTTGTTTCTGGAGTCGTATTGCTGGTGCTGTCAGGGATTGAACCCAGGACTCCAGCTCTTTGAGCTATCTCCCTGGCCCTAAATGGTCACTTGCTAAAAAGAAGTAACAGATGACCTTCTGTTAGTGTTTGGTGAAGCTTTCTTTTCCCCTTGTTAAGTTACATTTGCTATATGGACATTCTTGGACAGTGAGACAGTCTTGACCAAGTATAAGGAGGCAGTGTTTCTTCCCATGCTAATCACACGTCCCTAACATGTCACCCTGGAACTGGCAAAACTTACTAATCCTGGGGCCTGTGATGGGGGATTCCACTTAGGGGGAACAGGTCCTGGGGAAGTGCTGTTGGAACTCTACCTGAAGAATGTGAAGTTAGCCAGACTAAGGGAGTGATGAAACAGCTTGGGCCAATAGTCAAGGAACTCTGACTCTCAATACAGCTAGTGTTTAGATAGCAAGGAAGGAGCTGAACAAGGTGAGGTAGCAGACGTAGTGTAGTCAGTAGAGCAGCATCTGTTTTCTTCCTGGAATGATCAGAAATGCCAGACACTCCCTTCTTACCCACGGACTCCAAGGTGTGCCTGCAAACAGAGAGTAGAGCAGCATCTGTGTTCTTCCTGGAATGATCAGAAATGCCAGACACTCTCCTCACCCATAGACCAAAGTTCACATAGCCGGTGATGATCAAGACGGTTCACAGACACAACTTCTCCTGTTTTTTTTTTTTTTTCACCTGGCGATGCACAGGGGTTACTCCTGGCTCATGCACTCAGGAATTACTCCTGCCGGTGCTTGGGAGACCATATGGGATGCTGGGAATTGAACCCGGGTCGGCCGAGTGCAAGGTGCTGTGCTATTGCTCCAGCCCCTCAACTTCTCCTTTAAAGCTCCATTTCCTTCACCTTTTTCCCCATATAGTGTTTTAGTCACTCTGGGATTTTAATTTATTTTTGGTTTGGGGGCCGCACCCAGCGATGATCAGGAGTTACCACTCCTGACTCTGCACTCAGGAACTATTCTTTTGCAGTGCAGGAGGCCGTATGGGATACTGGAAGTAGACCCCAGTTGGCTGAATACAAGGCAAGGGCCCTACCCTATTATTTTTTCTCTGGTCCCACTCTGGGATTTTATTATTCTCTAATTAAACATCCTTAAAACTATTCTGTTTATTGTTTGAAGTACCCTTCCCTAACCCTTTTCTTTACTAACTAGTAAAGTCCACCTTAATATTGTTATGTTGTCCAAGCCTTCCCTACTGCCAAAAATCCAGGTGAAGGGCTTTCCTCACTGCTTCAGTAGCACCTCACATCCTAGTGTTCTGATGATCCCGTTTGACGTGTATGTATGCCTGACTTTGCCCACTAAGTGTAGGTCTGAAAAACTTCATTTAGTTTATACTTTGGGACCTAAAGGCAGTAGGGGGATTTTCACATTTTTGGTTGAATTGCTTAAAGAGCAACCAGTGGTTAAAAAGCATTTATTGGGACTGGAGGTAGGGCACAGCGGTAGGGCACTGGCCTTGTATATGGCTGATCTGGTATTGATCCCCGGCATCCCATATGGTTCCTTAAGCCCACCAGGAGTGATCTCTGTATGCAGACTCAGGAGTACGCCTTGAGCACACCGGGTGTGGGCCAAAAGGAAAGTAAAATAAAAGGCATTTATCTCTTTTAAACGTTTGAGCCCTCCAAATAAAACATTGAGTGAGATGCCTTTGCATGGTCCTTGTCGAAGTTGTTTTGGGAATTGTTGAAGGGCCTTGGGTTGGGAAGGCAGGTAAGACTTTAAGGGTGAGAGAAGTAAAACTCACCTTCCTGCTACCCTTAAGTGCCAAGTGTCAGGGTTTTGTTTTATTGTGTGACCCTTCCTTTTTTATTCAGAGCATCTTTTAAGAACATCTTCAACGAGCCGGCCTGCTTCTCTTCCAAGAGTACCTGCCATGGAAAGTGCCAAGTCCATTTCAGGTAATCACTTTTATATGAAATTTTCTTTAAAAGGTGCTTCCAGAGTTTCTTTGGAAGCACCTTTCTTCCAAAGAAACTCTCTCTTTGGAAGAAACTTTCTCTTTAGACTTGTTTAACTTTACTTAGCTCTTTTTTTGCTTTTTTTTTTTGGGGGGGGGGTCACACCCAGTGATGCACAGGGGTCACTCCTGGCTCATACACTCAGGAATTACTCCTGGCAGTTACTCCTGGCAGTGCTCGGGGGACCATATGGGATGCTGGGATTCGAACCCGGGTCAACCGAGTACAAGGCAAACGCCCTACCCGCTGTGCTATCACTCCAGCCCCAACTTAGCTCTTCTTTTTAGTACTTAGTTGATTATTTTTTTTTAATCTGAATATTCCCTATTTAATTGTCCAGAGTCTATAAGAATCAGTTTTATGGCCATAATTGCCAGTGAATGACTTTATTTCAAAAAACCTAGTTTCCTTCCTTTAACACAAACTCATAAGTGCCTTCTATGAGTTGATGTGCTAAAAATAAAGCTTCATACAAAGTGCATACAGTTGTAAAGGATTAGAGTATTTGCATAAGGATATATTTCATGACTTTTTTTTAATTGAATCACCTTGACAACAGTTACAAAGCTTTCCAGTCTAGTCATACAATGATCAAACACTCATCCCCACACCAGTGCACACCCTCCACCACCAAAAGCCCCAGTACACCCCTCATGCCACCCCTCCCCCCACCAGGGAGACAAGGGGGAAGGGACAAACACCTTTCCTCACCCGGGGTGGTATTTCTGCCTGAAGCTGCTGGGTTCTGAGATTGGTCTGTGTGCCTCTAGGATCATGGCCATTCAGGAGCCAGGAGCCGTTCGTGGGCGCAACTCAGGGCCTGGTCGGGGCAGGGAGAGGACGTCATGACAGGTTTTGAAAAGTTTTTAGGAGTTCTCTGGAAACCACTTTTTCCTAGTTTGACAAAACTAGTCAATGATGATGAATTCAATGGACTTATATTACTTATTTATCCTAGAGATAAATCTTTAGCTTATTACTTGTTCACAGTATTTTTCCTTTGTGATTTTTTTTCTTACCTATAATAACTTGGCTAGAAATCAGACCAGGATAGGAGAAAGTCTGCCTCTTATAGCTGATGTCCCACTACACATATGTTAAACTACTTGTTCTTTTGGGGGGTAGGGAGGCATCAGCCACACCCAGCAGTACTCAGGCTGACCCCTGGCTCTGTGCTCAGGGATTGCTCCTGGTGGTGCTCAGGGGATCAACGTGGTGCTGGGGATTGAATCAGGGTTGGCTGTGTGCAAAGCACGTGCCTTAGCCCTTGTACTGTCTCTCCTTTACTGGCTCTTATATATCATAACTTGTTCTTTAATCAGTAGGAAGTCAAGATAAAATTAGCATCTCATTGCCTATTCCAGAATTGTTTTGATCCTTCCACAATCTGTTCCTCTATTTTCTGTAAATCCTGGGAGCTTTATTATCCAGTTTCCTGGCAGACCACCTAAGTGAAATATTCATTTCAGGTATACAGAGATTTGACATGTAAGAATAAATAATTATAAAATTAATGTCAGAAATGAAAACACTTTATTCTGAGATTATATAGTAAGAGAAAGCATCTGTCCTCCGGATCTTTTTGTTTGGAGACCAGCACCTACTTGGTGCTCAAGGGTCATTCCCAACAATTCTCAGGTAACATGCCATGCCCGGGATCAAACTTAGGGCTTCCACATGCAGAGTGTGTCTCTAGAGAGATCACTTTCCTAGTGCTGGGTCAGACTCTGCTTGTAATTACCTTGGCATCACTAAGGAAAATGGAGCCAATAAAGGGCAGAACGTTATTGGTATAGAACATTGGTTGCATTACTACCAGCCCAGCGCTGATACCCAGACTATTGTAAGGCAAGAGAGAACTTGTCTGAGGTCTGAAACTTTTTCTTACTGTGCTCAGTCGTGTCCTGAGTACCTGCTTGTCTCACCCCTCGTTGGAAAGCTGTTTTTTGGGGGTTTTTTTTGGGGGGGGGGTTTATTTGTTTTTTGCTTTTTGGGTCACACCCGACGATGCTCAAGGGTTATTCTTGACTCTGCACTCAGGAATTACCCCTGCAGTGCTCAGGGGACCATATGGTGGAAAGCTGTTTTTGTTGTGGCTCTCACTGTGGCTGAAGCGGCTCCCTCCTCTGATTCTAGCACGGTAGCTGTCAGCATTTCCCAATAGGGGGCACCTTTTAGTTTTCTGCTGACCTCACTGACAGATTTTTTTTGTTTGTTTGTTTGTTTGTTTTTGGTTTTTGGGTCACACCCGGCGATGCACAGGGGTTACTCCTGGCTCTTCACTCAGGAATCACCCCTGGCGGTGCTCAGGGGACCATATGGGAAGGCCTACCCGCTGTGCTATCGCTCCAGCCCCTCACTGACGGATGTTTTGTCTTTTCTTTAAAAACATAGCCTTAGGTAACTTAAGGGACAGAGCATATGGTTTGCATGCAGGAAGCCCAGGTTCAAGACCCAGTTCAGTCCCAGTTCACCCCTGCTTGGTGCCCTGAGCACTGATGGGAGTGACCCTAAAACACAAACCGAGGAGTAGCACCTGTGTTCCACTGGGTAGGGCCCCAAACCAAAATCAATGGAGAAATAAAACAATAATATAGCCTGAATTAGACTTAAATCAGGCCCTGTAAGAAGTATCTTTCCTTTCTGTCCTTTGGGGAGGGGCGTGTTTTTAGTCACACATGGTGGTGCTCAGGCTTATGCTTAGCTCTGTGCTCAGCTCAGGGGGGACCATATTGGCCCTGAGAATCAGCCAACACCTAACTCCTGTACTCCTTTTCTAGCCCTTCCTTGGGATATTCTTAACAACGTTTTCTTTTCTTTCACTTTGTTGTAAGAACTTGATATACAAATCATATAGACAAGTTGTACATCAGCTGTATCATTGGTATGGTATTCTTTTCCTGTCAACCACAGTAGTATTTTTGTGCAAGTCCAAAATATACTTCGAGATTTTTAAATGCTGGGGTGCAGGGAGTTTAGCACCTCTACCCTACAGGTTGTTCCGGGTCAACGTGTAATTGAATATGGGGCTCTCATTGTGTGCTGAATGATGACACTTAAGACTATATGGGGGTCACAGTCCTTCAAAATTTATGGGATTCGAGTACCCAAGAACAAATGACTGGTTAAAGAAACTTTTTTGGTACATCTACACAATGGAATACTATGCAGCTGTTAGAAGAGATGAAATCATGAAATTTGCATACAAGTGGATGGACATGGAGAGTATCATGCTAAGTGAAATTTGTCAGAAAGAGAGGAGCAGACATAGAAATATTGTACTCATCTGTGGAATATAAAGTAGCATAATATAAGACTGACACCCAAGGACAGTAGCGATCAGGGCCAGGAGGATCACGCCATGGTTTGAAAGCTGACCCCACGTGCTGTGAGAAAAGGCAGTTGGGATAGAAAAGGAACCACTAAGTAAATGATGATTGGAGGGATCGCCCAGGATGGGAGATGTGTGCAGAAAGTAGACCAAGGACCAAACATTGATGGCCTCTTAATATGTGTATTGCAAATCATAATGCCCAAAATTAGAGAGTACGAAGGATTGTACCTGCCACAGTGGTAGGGAGTGGGATGCGATTGGGGTGGCAGGTGGGACACTGGGAACAATGGTGGTGGAAAATGTGCACTGGTGGAGGGATGGGTGCTCAAGCTTTATGTGACTGAAACGTAACCATGCTAGTTTGCAACTCTGTCTCATGGTGAGCCAGTAAAACTTATTTAAAAAATGTTTAAATACACACATACACACACATATATACACACACACATACATATGTATATGGGATTCAGGCCATATTTGAACTGTTGTACCTATTTACTGTGTCATGAGGAAAAAACATCTTTTCAGGGACTGGGAGATAGTACAGTGGTTATGGCATATGTTTGTGTGCACCCATCCCAGAGTTGATTCACATGACCACGTGGTACCCAGTAAAGCAGGGTGCAGCCCTGGAGGACCCAGTATCAAGCCCCTGCACTGGACAGCTTGCTTGACCCAGACCTCCTGAATATTTATTGGAAGGCCCAAACCTTCCTACCACCCAAATATTTTCATGTGATAAATTATATTTAAAAAATAAATATTTGAAACCTTCTGAGGAAGTCCATTTAAAATGTTTTTTTGTGGGCTGGAGAGAGAGTACAGTGCTTAGAGCGCTTACCTTGCATGCAGCTTTCCCAGGTTCAATCCCAGGCATCCTTGTATCCCCCGAGCCCACCAGGAGAGATCCCTGAGTGAAGAGCCTGGGAGAGATACTGACTATGACTGGGGTAAACTCCCACCACCCAAAAAACAGTTTTTGCTATAAAATTGAGAGTACCCATTTCTTCTAATCAGTGTCTCGCAGAAGTAGTGAAGAGATGAAACGAGATATCTCTGCACCAGAAGGAGCATCGCCTGCCTCTCTCATGGCTATGGGGACCACATCACCACAGCTCTCGCTCTCCTCCTCTCCCACTGCCTCTGTCACCCCCACCACCCGAAGCCGCATCAGGTAAACAGTTCACTGGCCACAACTCAGACCCAGCTCTCCTGGCCATTGAGGGAATCGTCTGGTTGTAAAAGAATGGCTTTCAAGCCCTGATCTGATTTTTTTTCCTCTGTGTGCTACTGTTTTCTGATTGCTTTTCCTATGCTCAGAGCTGGGTAAGATAGAAGTGAAAGTAAAAACAAAAGATGAAGTAGAAGTTCCTTTCCTCAGGTACATCATTAGTTTTGTTCATGGGGTTTTTGGTTTGGTTTTTGGCTTTCTTTTTTTTTTTAAATCAGAGACTCCTTGTAAAATACTAGTGATATGCTATGTTAGGGGAAAATTTCCTAAAAGAATGGAATTTGAGTACAGCCTTGAAGGTTGCAGAAGAGGGAGGAAGGCAGGGCACTATTGGCAAAGTTACTGACATGTGTAAATGTACAAAAGGAATGATTAGGGCCAGAGAGATGGTGCAGGAGGAGGTCAGGTGCATGTCCTGCTTGTCACATACCCTGGTTCAGTCCACAGCACTGCATACAGACCCCCAGGCACTGCCAAGCGGGACCCAAACAACAAAGAGTGACCCGAGAGTCAGGGGAGCCAGCAGCCAAGGAAGCAAGGACGGTTGCTGCGCAGTGGAGGGGGGATGGGAAGAAGCCTGTCGAGCTGCAGTAGAAAACAGTAGGCTGGGGTTGTCCTTAGGGGGTGGTAGAGACCCTCAAAGGCCACTGGCTCTCCTTGATTTGGTAGCAGCTATAAAGTTGGATAAATAAATCAGAGACACGATTGAGGGATTACTCTAAACAGAAGCCAAGGAAAGTAGCTAAAAGGATATTAGAATGTTTCTGGGGCAGTCACCAAATCTGGGCCAAGATGATGGCAGTTGAGATGGTGAAGGAAGGGCTGGACTTAGGTGGTTTTCAAAGAGAAGTTCATTAACTCTGGCAACAGATTCTCCAAGAAGGAATGAAAGAATGAGGCATATCAAATATGGCTCTAATTGTTAAGGGTGGGACTGAGAACATAATACTACATTTAGAGTTGATGAATACATGAAAATATGATGTGTCTTTTCATGTGTCTCTTATGTCAGAAGCCTTTTAGCTGTAGAAAGTACTTGCTGTTTAGAAAGAAAATATGAACGTCCCTCAAAAAAAAAAAAAGACAATATGACCAAAAATTGTTGTTTATAGAGATGAAGGAAATCTGCTGAGACCTTAAGAAGAATTGAAAGAGCCAAAGAGATAATCATAGTCCAACAGATAGGACGCTTACCTTGCATGCACCTCACCTGGGCTTGACCCTAGTACCACGTATGCCCTCCACCCCCAGACTCCACCAAGACTGATCCCCAAGTACAGGGCTAGGAGTGAGCCTTGGGCACTGCCAGGTGTGGTCCAAAACAAAGCAAAAAGAAGGGCTAGAAATGGGTTTCAGAACTTTAGCCATGTATTGACATACGGGTTTGAGGATAAGGTACAATATTTGGCCTCTCAGACTCCTCCAGTGCAGCGCCTGTGGGCTGTGCTCGGGGAGCACTTTGTGTCCCAGGTGAAGGGCTGCTGGTGCCTCTGGGGCAAGCACCCAGCCCTGCGCCCTACTTAGAAGTAAGGTCTCCAGCAAGAAGCTCCTGGCTCGGGTTTCCTCCCCTCAAAGGGAAGTTCAGCTCCAGGAAGCTCTTCCGTGGCTTCTTACCGTATCCATAGAATTCGCTCTTCTTGATGCTTTAAAGCTGTTTCTGTAACAGAGTCGACCCTGTGAACCACAGAACCTTGCTCGTGGTCTAGGGGACTTTCATGTTAAAATGAATGCGATAGTGGGAGTGTACCTTCATGCATTGGTTCACGTCACATCTGTTTTCAGTTTTGGTTTTTGGGCCCCACAGACAGTGCTCCGGAGACCCTAGGACCACTCCCAGGGGTTCTCAGCCAACCATGGCAGCTGTTCACTGCAGGTGCCTGAGGAGGTGGTGCTGCTTAGGCCCAGTGTTGAAATATTCTGGTCTTTTGCTTCTGGTTCTAAGATAAATTTGCTGTTACTTCCCTATGTCTCCGGTTGAAAAAGTTTCATTTCAGAATAGGTACTTTGACTTTCCTAAAATGATCTGAAGGGCAAAATACTTTTGATATTCTGACAATTGGAAAAGGAGAATCAATGTGCAGAAATAATAATATTGAACCACTTGCAACATGATAACCTCTAGGATAAATATCTTACAATGTTGGGGTGTGGGCTAGAGACCCTGCTTGTAAAGTGATCCCTAAAAATTGCACCAAGCATTTAAAAGTAGTTGCTTATCAAGGAATAGGTTACTTTACAGAGCACTTCTCCCCCAGGTGGCCCTTAGTCTTAGGTTCTATTTCAGAACTACATCCTGAGGCCTGGGGTTGTGACTCAACAGTGAAGTGTGGACCTGCATTCAGGAGCTCTGGTGGACCCCCAGGACACGAGGTGCACACACACACACACACACACACACACACACTATGCATCTCCTGCTGCTGCTGCATCCCTGATTACTCTCAGAATCCTTTTCAAATTTTGTGTCTGGTTTGCCTATAGGATAATATAAAATATTTTTTTTTGGAATATAAAATATTTTCTATTTGTCTTTCCTGCTTCTCCTAGTTGTAAGCACCTTGAAGAGAGAATCTGTGCTTTACAATCCTTCACTTCACACGACTTGTTCTTTGTCTCACCCCTTGGGGGTCATTCCCTGGGGTGCTCTGACAACCTTGCCGTGTGCAGTGTGGAGCTCAGGCCTTCTGCACATGAAACTTGTGCTCTAGACTTATGAGTTAGCTCTAGCCCAGTAAAGGAGATAGAGAGGGAAGTTAGGTTTTGGGTTCACTCCTCGGGGTGTTCAGGGCTTGCTTACTCCTGGCTCTTTGTTCAGGGGTCACTTCTCCTGGTGCTTGGGAGACTGTGTGTGCTGGGAATCCACTGGGGTCAGTCACATACAAGGCAAGTGCCTTATCATCTGTACTCTCTCTCATGACCAGTAAAGCATTTCTCATTATTTGATTTTGGTTTGGGGGCCATACCCAACAATGCTCAGGGTTTGCTCCTGGCTCTGTGCTCAGAGATCACTCCAGATAGGTTTGGGGGACCTGGGTGCCGCAGATCAAACCCAGGTCAGCTGCATTCAGGGCTAATGCCCCGCCTGCACTATTGCTTCGGCCCCTGAGGCATTCTTTAAGGATGCCATGGTTGAGAACTTAAGAGGGTAGAAACAAAAATAAAACAGAGCCAAAGCCTGCAGATTTCTCGGCTCAGATAGTGAATGAAAGATAGCCATGCCAACTTTCGGGTGTTGGCACGATTCATTTGTTCTCCCTTTCTGAGCATCTTCACATGGGTTTCATTATCTGTGGATGTCCACTGTCCATTGTACTGAATTTTTCCTATTTCCAAATAGCTGATACAAGTAGAATTTCTCCCTTCAGAAAGCAGAAACTTCTGGTTAATGATGGTTCTGTGGCAACTCTGCAAAAATTGATAGGTAAAACTAAATAAAAAGGTACATCTTGCCACTGAGTACAGCGATATGTACCTCTCTGCTTTCCGAGAATGGACCATTGTTTTTACTTTCCTCTTGTGTGTATCTGTCTTAGAGTGCTACTCAAGTTAAAAATTATTTCACCTTTGGGTTTCTTATTTTTATGTATCAGGGAAGAAAGAAAAGATCCTCTCTCAGCACTGGCAAGAGAATATGGAGGCTCAAAGAGGAATGCTTTGCTGAAATGGTGTCAGAAGAAAACAGAAGGTTACCAGGTAATCTAACAGTGCTCACACAAGCACTTGCTAACCCAGGTACTGGTTCCCACATTAGGAATGACAGGTCCTATCATGGATCTCAGCATTGCATTTGGAATCAGTAGCACTCAGATGAAAAAGTTTCTTTCATAGGAGCTGTCCTTTCTTTTTTTCAAAAAAAACTTTATTTTTTATTTATTTATTTATTTGCTTTTTGGGTCACACCCGGCGATGCGCAGGAGTCACTCCTGGCTCTGCACTCAGGAACTACCTCTGGCGGTGCTCAGGGGACCATATGGGATGCTGGGAATCGAACCCGGGTTGGCCGCATGCAAGGCAAACGCCCTACCCGCTGTGCTATCACTCCGGCCTCAGAACTGGTTTTTCTGATATTTCTGTTCAGCCTTTCTAGCACCTGTTATTTAAGTTCTAGCTAAGTGCTTTATAACTCGGCTGGATGAAGTGAAAAGGTAGTAATTTTACTTTAAATATTTCATGTAAAGTTTTCTTCCAGCTGTACTTTGTGGCATCCTTCCCATTGTGCTGTCTGTACCACCATCTCACTTGTACTATTTAGCTCACTCTCTCCTCTCTGTCACTATCTCTCTTTTTGTTAGGTATTTATTTTAAGTGGCATTAAGTAAGAATGTCATTGGGAGAGGCAGTTCTAACTGTACACAATGGAAACTTCTAAAATATATCCATAAACTGCTAGAAGGTTCTCATGTCCTCACATACAGGGTTAGAAAGAGTCTCCTCAGCTTTCAACAGATACTCTGAATTTCCCTTTCACATTTTGATGAACAGAAAGCACGACTTAGAAAGGATTTAGAGTTCTAAATTCTTCCTAGAATTACATAAAGGAACTAAAAGGCAACGTTTCCCAATAATGTGTACATGAAAAAGGAGGCAATTAATCGGTGGAATCTTGGAGGTGGTTCGGGGTCACCTTGAGGAGTCAGGACTAAGCCTTGTAGCAGAGCATGTCTGTGTCAAGAGCTACCAGGCTGTGGGAGAGCCCCTTCCCCGGCCAAAACAAGGCGAGGAGCAGCAGCAGAACAGTCAGTCCCAGCGCAGCGGGAGAAAGCAGTGAGCTGGGGGAGGAGCTGCCTGTGGGTACAGCAGTCCCTCCACACCATGTCCTAAGGGTCAGCCAAGGTGAGCTCGGGGCAGAGGTCACTTCCTTTTCCCAGTGTGGCCAAGGGGGATTTGATCCACAACAACCCTCACACCGAATCCTGAGTCCTGCCTTCGGTAGTTAAGATTTGTTGCAAAGTGGTGGGGCAAGGAGAAGGACGTTCAAAAGTCGGTAGCCAAACCATTCATCTTCAGAAAGTTTAAATCAGACACAAACTACAAGACTGACTCAAGAACAGGGAATCTGAACAGAACTAGAGCACCAGAAAGCCAAGACTGAATGACTTCTACCAGATGTTTTGGTATTACAGATGTGAGGCTGCCGTGGATTGTAGCCTTGTACCTCAAGTGCGTTCTACCACCAGACAACACTCCCAGCATCTTCTGCCACACACTTAAAAGACTTAACCTCCATGTTTCGAAAAATAGAAGAACATTTCCTAACTCATTCTGGAAGGCCCATGTTTTCCTCTTAAACAAAGCTAGAGTAAGATTCCACAAGAAAAGAAAACTGCAGCTCGGTATCACTTAAACAAAGGAAAACCTTTTTTGTGCATGAGGCAGTCTTTGCTACACTCCCAGTTCCCCCTTCTTTATTTCCTATGAACTCTTCTGTAATAATATAGATGTACTTGTTTGTTTAGCTTTTATTTCCTATAAGGTAGATAACCGTCCCTTAAAAGCTCTTTAAAAATAGAGATGGTGCTAGTTCCTGTATTTCAAGGTCTGTGAGTTAAAATGAGACCATCTGAAATACATAATCTTCCACTGAAAGCTGCATCTATATGTTGTCCAGAAGCTCTTACCGAGCTGTAACTCTGGCTGAGTGATGAGCAGGTCCGTTCCTTGGAGATGGCAGTTTGAAACCAGCCCTTTAGTGTCTACGGACTAAGGACAGTCCGGAGGAAAGGGCAGGTTGTGACACTTGACCAGCTCACTTGAGCAGGAGCCATTAAGTGACACTTAGCACGTACTGCTTTCTCAGACCCCAGATGCATCGTTAATACTCAGCACATGCATGCTTTATGTCATAGGAGCTGTCTAATCCATGGAGATAGATTCCCT
Organism: Sorex araneus; assembly: GCF_027595985.1. Classification (NCBI taxonomy): domain Eukaryota; kingdom Metazoa; phylum Chordata; class Mammalia; order Eulipotyphla; family Soricidae; genus Sorex; species Sorex araneus. The sequence continues at coordinate 46,555,294 of NC_073312.1, forward strand.
AATACCCATATCATCTTCCTTTAACTCTTCAGAGTCATCCTAAAGTAATTGCATTAATCACACTGTAATTTTATTAACTGTCCATTACAAAACAAGCCCTCTGACTTTGGCCTTTTATCTACAAATTTGTCCGTTTTAAATTGTGCCATCACTTATTGTTCACTAAAGTTTTAGAATGCTAAAATATTACTGTTAAAAGGGCCTCAATGGTCTGATTACTGTCAGGTTTACAAATGTGAGTCTGAGACTCCCCACACAAATAAATGACTGCCTCAAGGCTCTATTGTCAGTTCACGGCTTCCCATCCACAACTTTCCGAGTTGCTACTTTAAGGACTGCATCTTCCTTATTTTAATTGGTGCCTCTGTTTTGTATGATGATGGTTTTAAATTTAAATAACTAATAATTTTTAAAACCTTATAGGGAGAATCTACAAGAAGTGATAATCTAATCCTATTCTCTAACCTTTGTAATTTCTGCTTCCCAGGGACTTTCAGTTTTATTTATTTCTTTAGGGATTAACAGTATGAGATGAATAGTACAATAAAACAAACCAGATTATAGAGAAAATAATTTATACTCTTGGTAAAATTGTTTTGGTTATATATTATGTTTTCAACAGTTTCTGTTGCATTTTATTTTAGAAAAGCTAACTGATTATAACCAAGGAGCCTCTCAAAGGTTAATATAAGAGACCTTCACTTTAAATGAAAAATTGCATTGTTTTCTCATAAGATGCCAGACTTAAAAATGGATTAGTTAAGCCAAAGAATAACAAAATCACTTAATCTAGTACAAAACAGTTTTAATAAATGAACAGAAGCTCTTAGTACTGCCTTAGGTAATTTAATCTCTAATAAGCATTAAATGCAGTTTCGTTGTGGATTTGTTCTGTAGTGCTTGAGCCAAAGAAGAAGAAAACTGACCATTTCATAGTAGATATTAGTGAAACCAGAATAGTTGATGGGTTTAAATAATTTATAAATGAGGTTTTTATGTATTAGGCTTTACTGGTATTCTAGCAATTTTCTAAATGCAAAAGTTAACTTAGATACTTTGCATGTGTGTGTATGGCAATGCTAGGGCTCAGACCTAGGTCTCGTACATGTAAAGCATGCACTTTACTATTAACATACATCCCAGCTAACTTAAACACCCAACTTACAGTTATTCTAAGCTCTGTGCCGGATATCGTGTTGCTGGGTGTTGAAATAGATCAGAAAAATTCTTATTTTCAGGAAGCATGTAGTAAAAAACACACCAGTAAATAAAATTCTACATAAACGTCTGTATATGGTTGTGTTAAAGACTGTTATACCAAACTCTGTGGTTCTGAACTACTATAAAAGCTGTTTAAAATACATATTTATATCTTTGAAGGCACTGGGAACAAGTGGAAGCAGCCAGGATAAATTTGGCAGGAGCCAAATTTCAGAAAGAAAGAAAACACACCGAGTTGAGTTTCGGCCTTTAAAAAAAAAAAATCCTTGCAACATCTGCCAACTACTGGCCATACCAGACAGAAAGCAGCAGTCCAGACCTTGTTTCAGATTGCTAAATAGGAAAATGCAAATTTGAATTCAGGACTTCTAAGGTCCAGAAGAGAAGCCCAGGAAAAAGACACTCTCAGAATAGTGAATGCAATTTTTATTGTTGTTGCTTTGCTTTTTTCATTGAATCACCATGAATTTCAAAGCTATAAAGATATTTATGATTGAGTTCCAGGCATATACTCTTCAACACCAATCCCATCACCAATGCCCACTACCCTCCACCCATGTGAATGCAATTTGTGACATAATTTTTGCCCTCAAGGTATATGTCACATCCTAAAATTAGTTGGGGAAATTCAGCAGAAAACTACTTCAAGAGGACAAAAATAAAGCACAGGTCTTGTTTACACAGTACTTGGGAGATTAAAGTTTGCGTTCAAGACCTGCCCAAAATGGATGACCCTAAAAGCTGTTTCAGGTTTCAGCAGAGACCCTATAAGAACTGTGCCCCAGAATTCGTCTTCAGGGCTCGCTCTAGAATCAGGGCACCTAGTCCTTACTCTGTTTGTCTAAAGATATTTAGAAACTCCCTCTGTCGGGAGATGATATCATCCGACTTCCTTCTCTCTTGGTACATAGGAGGTCTCATTCCTTCCGAGATACCAGGTCTAGCAGAAACCCTGATGAAATGACAAGAATCAAAAAAGTAATGAGTAACAGAAAGGAACTGAAAATGATTCAGGTAGTAGAGCTCTTCGGCCCTAAAATGATGGATTGATGTCAATTCATTGTCAGCTCTCGGGTTATGCGTTCTTGGTCATATTTTGAGATTTTAGCCTACCTTTCTGGAACTTGATAGAAGGAAACACATTTACTAGAGTTATAAAGGATTGGAATGTCTCTGTTAGCCCATTTGCCCTGGCAGCTCTGAAATACACCAGACATCTTAGGTTGCATGATCCTGCGCATGGCCCTAGTTTAGGTTGCTGGCACAGTACTGCCTGCTGTGCACCCCGGCATGTCCCCCCAGTGTGTGTGTGTGTGTTGGAGGGGGAAGAGGGCATACCTGGCAGTGCTTAGGGATACAAGAGTAGCTTGGTGACAGGTGGTTGCTGTTGCATGGCCCTAGTTTAGGTTGCTGGCACAGTACTGCCTGCTGCTGTGCACCCCGGCATGTCCCCCCAGTGTGTGTGTGAGTGTGTGTGTGTGTGTGTGTGTGTGTGTGTGTGTGTGTGTGTGTTGGAGGGGGAAGAGGGCATACCTGGCAGTGCTTAGGGATACAAGAGTATCTTGGTGACAGGTGGTTGCTCTTGCATGGCCCTAGTTTAGGTTGCTGGCACAGTACTGCCTGCTGCTGTGCACCCCGGCATGTCCCCCCCAGTGTGTATGTGTGTGTGTGTGTGTGTGTGTGTTGGGGGGGGGGCAAGGGGCAGTCATATCTGGCAGTGCTTAGGGATACAAGAGTAGCTTGGTGCCAGGTGGTTGCCCTTGGCTGTGCTCGGGGGACCATGTGGTGCTGGGTTTGAAACTGGCCTCCTGCATGTGAAGCATGTGCTCCATCCCATTGTGTGTGGCACGTGCAGTTGACCCTTGAACTGCATGGGGCTTCCCAGCACTGCTCCCCTACTCCAAGACATCAGTAACAAGCACTCAGTAACAGTTTAATATTCATTAGAAAATCATAAGGAAGAGAAAAACACATTTGCAGCTTGTTGATGATGCATAACATTTATTTATAAGAAAATGTACCTCCAAGTGGAGCCATGCATTTCAAACCTGTGTCACTCAAGGACCAACTGTAGCTGTTTAAAGTGCTGTTGTTGTAGGGATATTCTGTAAGTGTGAGTTAGGTCTCTCAGTTGAAAGTGTTGCTCCAATCTGTATCTTTAAGTATTTTCTGTCTGTTTAGTCTGTCAGCTGTTGATATTGAAATTCCTTGGCTTTAGTCATGGGTTTCTGTTTTTCCATAGAGTTCTAGCAGTTTTTGCTTTGTGTATTTTGAAACAGTTACTAGGTACATAAACGTTAAGATTGTGTCCTCCTGGGACTGGAGAATAGCTCAGAGGGCTGGAACACATGCTTTGCATGATAGAGGCCTAGGTGTTCTCCCTGCTACCACATTGTCCCCCCCAGCATTGCTGGGAGTGACCCCCAAGCACCATATGTATGTATATATGAGTATGTACACACACACACATACATACATACTTGGTGCTTGTATATATATATACACATACATATATATATATACACACACGCATACATATATACACATGGTTCTTAAATATACTTGGTACTTATATACATGTACGCATATGGTACATGTATATGTACATGTGCTTATATATAAATATATACATGATATACATAATTTATATTTGAAGGGGGAAATTAAGGTGGGGGAAACACGTTTCCCACTATCCTTGCCTGTAGTTTTGACTCCTTTCCATGAGTAACACTGCTTACTTTGTTATTTACCTTTGATTTCCAGCACCATAAAACAGTTGTTCTTGATAGTTTTTTCTAGTTTTGTGTTCACTTTTTTGAAAAAGAGTTTGTCAGCCTCTGCTCCACCACACCTAGAAGTTTCCCAGTGAACTTCCTTTCGGGCTTCTTCTCCTCCCCCCACCCCCTCTCTTTTCTTGTCTTTCTTGACCCTCATTCACTAAGCAACAACAAAAGAGCATTTATGCCTTATTCTCCCAGAATTGTTTGTCCTCATAAATTGAAGAATGTTAGTAAAGTAAAAGCTAAAGAACAGATAAAAATAGCTTGATCCTTCACAGCATCCTTTGTAATATTAGATTGTCTGTAGACAAATAGGAGAAAAGGAAATTCTCTTAATAGATTGTACAAAGTATTCATGTGGTACTTGCGATTGTCTACTTGGACAACCCATAGTGAGCCTGGTCTTTCGTGCTCATTACTTACTAATTCCCAACACTTTGGCACTGTGAGCTAAGTGAGTTCTCTCTCCATAAAGGCAGCCTCCCTCACTTGAAGAGATTGGTGCCTTGACCTGATTGGTCAGGTTTTTTTTATCATTCCAGAAGTGGCCAGGGGATAGAAAAGCATCCTCTGCACACATCACTTACCCGCCTTTATCAAAAGAGATCTTCATTAGTATTACAGAATGCCACTTGCTCTTCTGCCTCTTCCTTCCCTCTCTTCCTCCTCAGCCTCCTTGTCCTGACCCCAGCTAAGACTGGGGTAGGGGTGGATGGCAAGCTGGGCTTCTGCCAGTGGGTACTGAGCACGGTAGAAGAGTTAGGAGTCTTCATGGCCAAAGCTTTGTTGGTTTGTTTCCTTCTTTTACAACTGGAATCTTAAGGTCATGGAAATGGCCTCCCAGAGTTTTCAAAAGATGTAAACTTACCAAAATCAGATCTAGGCTGAAAGTCTTACATTTTAGAAAATTTTAAATGGTTGGGCTGAAACGGTGACCCAGTGGGTAGGGTGCTTGCCTTGAATGTGACTGGCCTGGGTTCGATCCCTAGCATCCCATTTCTTCCCTCATGCAGTGCCAGGAGTGATTTCTGAGTGCAGAACTAAGAGTAACTCTTGAGCACTGCTGGGTATGGCCCCCGCCACAATTTTTTTTTTAATGTGGTCATTTTGCATAGAAACTAAGTTTCTCTATAGAAAGATCTTGTCTGTGACTATCCATTGTGTTCCAGGGGTTGAAAGTGCTTGAACAAAGGGGAGAGAATGGCTACCTGTGTAGCTCCACCTGTTCTTTATCCTAACTTACTTATACTCACAAGTTCTCTCCAGTGAAGCAAACACAGCTGCTGCAATCCTGACCGCTGTTTGCATCGATAATAAGATATCTTCATCCTGACAGCCCACAGCTGTCAGGCAAGAAGTTCACATGTCTCCATCAGCCACCAGGGAATAGCAGAGTTACATCTCGGCTTCTCGGGCCTATGGCCACTGTCTCGCAGGCAGAGGAGGTTAGATGATTCTCAGTGTCACAGTGGAGTGAAAGAACTGCTTCCTGTTTCCAGGGGATTCCTTCCCAAGCCAAACATAGCAGCTGGGAAACAGAGCTTTCCCAGAATCACAATGTGTTTCTTTCATTCTCTTCAAACAGAATTTGACAGCAGCCATTAGTATCTACTTCCATAAATATCAGCACTATAAATTTTTTTAATGAGTTGCTTAGTATCATTACCATGAATTCATTTTTCCTTTGTTTCAGTGATGCTTCTCAAGTGTTTTTCTTTTTCCCTGACACAAATTAGAGGTGAGAGGGAGGAATTAGGTGTAGCCCCAGTTTTGGTTTCAGGGGGCTTGGGGCAGTGAGAGGAAGGCATACCCCACTCTGCTCGGGGGTTCCTCTGGGTTCTGCGCTGAGGGGTCACTCCTTATTGGGACTGAGAGCCACTGAGAGCGCTGCCTGCAGACCGAGTGCCTCACCCCTCCTCTACCTCTCCTGCACCCCAGCACTAGGTCTAAATGCTGATTTTCAGTTTTCTCACTCAGGACGGATTTGAAACCTGTTTAGTCCTGGTGACGTGTTCACCCTGGAGAGCCGTGGACTGACACACAGTGCTGGTCCCCATGCGGCCGTCGTTACAGCCTCTCCTCTCCCACTCAGTGTGCCAGTGGCAGTGCTCAGTGGGAGACGCCTGACGAGTCATCAGAGACTAATTGTTCTTTCACTAAGACTTTATTCCTCTGCCCTTTGCTCTCTTCCCATTGCACTCCCAGGAATGACAGAGAGACCCTGCAGGGCATAAGAAAATGGTTGGGTCGCCGTGCTCTTTAGCTTTAAGGGCTGTCTCAGGGCTGTGTCTGAGGGCTGTGTTTCCTTAGATAAAATTTGAAGAATTTGATCTGAATGAGCACCCAAAATTCCTCTCCTAGAAATTGGAGAAAGTCAGACTAAAGATGGCCCCTGGAAATGAAGACAGGTGATGTGGGGGCTTTCACTTCTCAGGTGAGGACACTGAGGTGAGAGAGGCGGCCCACGATCCCACATTTCTCGCTGCAAAGGCGGCCTGCAGGCGTGTCCTCCTGAGTGGGCCTGTCTGCCCCAGGCCCCATGTTCAGACTTCTGTAAGTAGTAGGTAGTTCTACTATGATGAATGCTGAGAAATCAAGCTAAAGAGAAATCAGATAAGTAACATTTTGGGGGAATTGCTTAATTATTTTTACTAAAAGCAAAACCATTCCGTTTTCTGCCTCAGATAATCCTTACAACATGCAATTCTTCTTACAACGTGAGAAATCACTTTTTTTCCCCCTTGTGCTTTATCTGCCTTAGATGAGATGCCGGTCTAACAGCATGAGGTCTGGAGAGGAGTTGCGATTTGACAGGGTAATTGCACTGTGTATGTGAGCACTCAGGCAGTTCATAACTGAGTTCCGAGTGATCTGAAGTCATTGTGGACATTTAGAGTGACTGCTCTCCATTTGGGGAGGCAGGTTACCTGTAAAGACACTGTTGCTGTCCCCATGATACAGAATTACAGGGAATTTACTTTTATTTATTTATTTATTTATTTTTAAGGTCACAAAAATTATGTTTGTTACCAATGAAATATTCTGAATTTTAAGTAGATCCTTGCACTGGTGACTCCTCCCAACAGCTCATTCAACGTCCACACCTGTCATCCCCAGTCACTATTCCAGAACTGTCTTCACCGCAAACCTTTGAATTTTCACAGTTCTAACCTGGTCTTCTTAAGTCTCTCTCTCTCTCTCTCTCTCTCTCTCTCTCTCTCTCTCTCTCTCTCTCTCTCTCTCTCTCTCTCTCTCTCTCCTCTCTCTCTCTCTCGCTCTCTCCTCTCTCTCTCTCGCTCTCTCTCTCTCGCTCTCTCTCGCTCTCTCTCGCTCTCTCTCGCTCTCGCTCACTCTCGTTCCAGGGACCATATGTGATGCCGGGGATCGAACCCAGGTTGGCTACATGCAAGGCAAGCACCCAGCCTGCTGTATGATCTCTCCGGCATCCAACACTTAATACTTTCTAACAGAGACCTCATGGAGTGGGTCAGTAGACTGGCAAGCACTTTCTGTTGTCTTCCGACATGTCTCCAGTTGATCACCCACCTCTTTCAGGGCACTCGTCTGCTCCTCTCATGTTCTGATTTCTATCCTCTCCAAATCTGGTAGGCAATCGAGCATTCGATGTTTAAGGGGTAGAGAAGAGAAAATAGTTTCTTTCTGAGTTCTCTACGCGTTCTTTTCCAGGAGAAAGAAGGTGGATCTGGTTTTCTCCTATGAAATAAAAAATAACCATCACCAAAAGTTAATGGGTTAACAAATGAAGACACACAGCTCATGACTCAGTAGTTTGGGAGGGACTCTGTGAAAATGCCTGTCTCTACTCCACTCGGCTCATCCGAGTCCTCAGCCGATGTCTGGCTGAGACTTTCACTGGGGCTGTGACCGGAAACCTGCGTAGCCTCTCTCCATGGCCAGGGTTTCCTCTCATTGTGCTGGCTGTATTCCAAGGGCAAGTGTCCCAAGAGAAAGGCAGGCAAAAGCCCCCCCGAGGTCCCCCGCAACCCACCCCAGCTTCTTACGACCCAATCATGGAAGTCCTTCAGCACCTCTCCTGACAAATTTTGTTGTCAAAGTTTCATGATTTGATGGTTTTATTTGTTTTTGGCCACACCCGGCTGTGCTTAGGGCTTACTCCTGGATCTGGGCTCAGAGATCACTCCTGGCAGTGCTCTGGGGGCCATGTGCCAGGGGTCGAATCTTGGCCTTGTGATTTGAAAACGTTTGGCCTATGACAGTGCCCCCCTCCATGAAGAGCAGACACACCCATCGCCAGGGGCGTTTCCTCACACGCCTTTGCAGCCTCTTCATGCGTTTCCCAGCCCCACCTTTCCTCACCGTCCATCAGGCAGCCGCTGGTCTGCTGCCACTGCTGGAATCCATCATTCATGCAGATGGGACCCTGATGTATATCATTTGGGAGGATTTTGTCTCTTAGCGTGATTATTTTGAAATTTGTTCAGTATCAACAGTGTATTTCCTGTCTCACCCATGCACCCCCTCTCACCCTCGGGATAGTCCATAGATCAGAACTTGTTTGACCAAGCTGTCGTCAGCCGTTTGTGCTGCTTCCAGTTGTTCCTCGTTGTGAGTGAAGCCCTATCAGCATTTCACGGGCTTGTATTTGGATCCGAAAAGTATAGATTGGCTTGTTCATGTGGTAGATATAAACAGCTTTCACTTTTTTGTTGACTATTTTTGGGGGGGTAGGGGACCTTCCAGGTGGTACTTGGGGAATAAATATGATGTCACAAGTGCCAGGTACCGCATTTGGGGCCCTGGGGAAGGCAAGCCCCTCTTTGGGGCCTTTGGCAGAGCCATCACATGCTTCCACTGCAGGTATCTCATTGCCTCTGGCTCAGATGTGACGTGTTTGTCTTTGTTGGGAGGTGTGGTGGGCAGTGCGAGGGTCTCCCAAGTAGTGCCCAGAGGGTCAGGCTGAATGGCTGGAGCCCTGGGGCCTGCCAGTGCAGTGCTGCCCGGTGATACTCGGGCACCCTGGGCCAGCCCCAGCTGTTCTCGTGAGCCACCAGGGCTACCTGATTGTGCTGGGAGAAGGGTGATATTCGGAGCCCGGGTTTGAATAATTCATGTGCCCGCCCATGCCAGGCATGTGCCCCGACTGCTGAGCTGTCTTCTGCCTCTATCTTCCCCACCCTCCGCCCCCCTTTAAAATGCATTTCACTTACAGATGAAGTAGGCCGCTGAGTTTGAGACTGATAAGAAGTACAGGAAAGCGGTGCCACACTGTGGCACTTTCTTAGATGTTCAGCCATTTTATCCTCTGCCAAGATGGTTCCCTGTAGGTGTAGAAACAGCGGCACTGACAGATAGAAAAAAGTGTCCTGTTCCTGCTGTCAGCAGGACGCCAGGGTCATCTCACGGTGAGCGCGCTATATTGAGCATCTCTTTCCTGAGTTCATTTCCTCGCCCAGCTACTGCAAGGCTGCGGGCACTCCACACCCAGGCTGCCCTGTGCTCTGGTGTCCTGGAGGGCCTGGGCCCGGCCCACGAGGCTGCCTGTGATTTCAGATGGGCGATGCAGTTCTGGGTAAGAGCAGGGGTTAGGCTGTGATTCCCAGGAGAGAGGCGACGCCTCTCCCCTCAGATGGCCGTCTTCCGGCCTGCTGATCCTCCTCCAGGCAGGGTCTTTCGCTGAACTAACAGTGTACTGTATAGTCTCTGTGTGGTGGCGTTCCTGCATGAATCAGGTTGGTTTGTTTATTTTCTTTCCCTTTCTGCGTTTTCAGCCACACCTGGCAGTGCTCAGGGCTTACTCTGGGCTCTGTTCTCGGGGATCACTCCTGGCGGGGCTCCCGGACCATATGGGATGCTGGGGATGCAACCTGAGTGGGCTGCACGCAAGACAAGCGCCCTGCCCTCGGTGCTTTCTCTCCGGTTCTTCATGTTTGTTTCTCGAGAGTGTCCATGGCCTCTGTACCCACCATTCTTGATGCTTGCTAGTGTGTTGTCTTCGAACGGCCCTCATGGTTAGAAATCAGAGCGTTCTTCCCTCCCCACCCTCACCCCTAGCAGGCTCAGCTGAGACTTTTTTGTTTCATTTTGTTTTTGTTCGGGGCGGGGCGGAGGCGGGGGGTGCAGTGACAGAACAGAGCCAGTTCCCCTCGACTCCACCTCAGCAGGTGGCACCACCACACCTGGGACCTTTCAGGCAGCCACCGGAACCAGAATCAGCTCTGTTAGCCCCCAGCCATCAGGGTAGAGCAGGGGCCAGCGCCGCAGAGTCACCAACAAAGCCCCCAATACGGAGCCTCTGCAGGTGTGTCCGTGGAATGGAGAAGAAATTTTATTTTGTTTATCTGGCCATGCACAGGGCTGACAGCGGCTCTGCACTCAGGGACCGTCTCTGGCAGGGCTCGGGGAAGAACATTTTGTGGGGAACCAGGGATCAAACCTGGGTCAGCCACATGCAAGGTGCGTGCCCTACCCGCTGTACTACTGCTCGGACCCATCACCTAAGACTTACACATCCTCTGAACTTCTCCATATACTTTCCCTCAGAAGTTTCCTCTCTTTTGGGGGTACTCTTCAGCTGTACTCAGGGGTCCAGGGAACGCTCCTGCACCAGGCCTTATAGCTCAGTGCCCGGGCCTGACCATGTGGTACTGCTCAGGTTCAGCAGTGCCAGAGGCTGTGTACCACTGGAGTGAGCACACGTGCATGTGTGCGTGCGTGCGTGCGTGTGTGTGTGTGGAGGGGGGCAGGGCAGGCCAGGGGGCATGCAGGATACAGTGCTAGGTAGGGTGTGTGTGTGTGTGTGTGTGTGTGTGTGTGTGTGTGTGTGTGTGTGTGTTTAGGGGGGCAGGGCAGGCCAGGGGGCCATGCAGGAAGGATGCAGTGCTAGGGACCAGACATGGGGCTCTGAACAATAAGGCTTGTACTCTTGCCCTCTTAGCACCTCTCTGTAGCTTGTGAGAGAAAGCTACTCTAAGTGAGTTTATTTTTCCAGCAAACGTTACTTGCCGACTGACTGCAAGAGTGTGCCAGGTTTTTTGTTGGGCTCCTCCAAAGCACAAGCCCAACTTTGAGGACTGTGGTCTTCGAGACACGAAGGCAGGCTCTGTGGCCTGCCGGAGACTCGGGATGAAGCCTGCCTGCCCACAGAGCCCTCACGTCCCCACTGCTGTTCCCGGGGTGGGTGTCTGGGGGAGACACAGGCGCGGTGTACTGGGCTCCCCCTGCAGAGGCCGCACATCTGAGGCTTCGCTGGTGACGGGGCAGTGTTGGCCCTGCTCTCCCCCGGCAGCGATGGCCGACAGACCTGATTCCACGCACTCACGGGTGAGCAGGGCTGCCCCCTGCCGCAGTAGATTTGAGGAGGACAGGCTCTCGGCTGTCGCTGGCCACTGATCATCATCGCTGCCCGGCAGGACGCTTCCTGCTGCCAGCCACCCTCGCTCCTTCGCTCTGCCCCAGCAGCCTGGTGTCTGAGGTCCCGTCGGTCCCTTCTCGCAGGTGCTTAGTCTCCCCATTCCCCAGCGCTGAGAAGCGTGAGTTGCCATTGGGGGCTGAGTGGGCTTCTGGAAGCATCACCTGCTCGCAGATTCAACCTTTTCCACGGCTGTTGCTGCACTTCCTTTTCCTTTTCACTGTCTTTTCTGTTTTGGGGGGGATTTTTTTTTTTTTGGCGCCTCACAAGGCAGTGCTTGGGTGCACCGTCACCCCCTGCATTTTCTAGGCCAGTGGACCTCACTCTTGGTTGCACAGTCGGGTGACAGCCCAGTCTGACGCAGGGTGGGCAGCGGCAGGTGTCTGAGTGTCCCCTTCTGAAGGATACACGGGGCTGTCATGTGTGGCTCCCAGCACACTGGGTGGCAGGAGGGACCCCTCTTCTCCCTGTGTTGGACCCACGGACACCCGCTCCGTAGCTGAGAGGTACTAGGAGGTGGGTGCTTGCATGTGCTCGCAGAGAGATGAATCATGGCTCTTGGCTTCTTGCCTTGACCCATAAAAAGTACCATTTCCTTAAATAGATCAGAATCTTAATAACTATTTAAAGAGTATGTTGCATTTGGTGATGTGTTTTATGACCCTTAATTAAACTTTAGACAAAGCATTTGTTGATGTTTCATGACATTTTTTTTTTATCTTTTTGATACTTTCACATAAAGTCTTTCATGCCCCTTTTCTTAACTCACGGCAGATCCAAAGGCACAACTGGAGGTAGGGCACATTGCCGGACCTAAAAGCGCAGGAGCAGGAGAGGGCTTCGTCCCAGGGAGCAGGAGGTGGGGGCGTCGGGCCAGCTCGCAGGTGGAAGGCTGAGTTTCGCTCCTGAGTAAGGACAGCAAGTGGCACTGTGCACCCAGTCGTGTCTGTCCGCCTGTCGTATCTTGGGCGACACTTCTTGCACAGGAGAATGTTCCCCTCTTCAGGCAAAACACGGGGCGCAGCGCCTGTGAGCCTGTTAACAAGGCTTTTGTGAACTTTGGTTCTGACATGTGTAATCCTCTCGCTTGTCCACCTAATCCAAACCTAGTGGATTTAAATTGTGGAGAAAGCTTGAAGAGACCTGAAAACTTGGTGGGAAATAGGCCTTCATTCACGGGGCATTTGCAGCATGTCATGACTAGAATGTCTTGTATTTCTTTATTTTAAAAAAGAAAGTGTGTACTTCTCAGAGGGCTTGGCAGCACTGCTCATAAAGCGCCTGGAAGCATGCATGCCGCCCATCCCCCATTCCAGTGGCAAAGTTTGGACTTCCAGAAGTCTTTGAGAGGCCGGCCGGCCAGGCTGCTCCAGGGGCTGCCACCCTGGAGAGTTGGTGTGGCCGCCTACCTCCTGCAGCCCTTTGTTAACCTGCAGACCATCGGGCCCTGCTCCCTGTCACAGGCCCCCTAACTTCCTGCTGTGCTGGCAGCTTCATTTCCAGCCCTCCGGCATAATTGGCCTTTGTCCTGCTCTGAACACTTGCTCTTCCTCTGGCTTCTGTCGCCCACCCCACCTCCCCCCATCCCCGGTCTGACCTCCTCTTGTGCCCTGTTGAAAGCTGCTCTTCCACTTGGGCCCCAGTGCCGCTTTCTAGTCACCATTCATTCCTTGCACATTGATCATCCCGAACATCACTGCCTCCCGCTGGGGTCTCCGGCACCGTGAACATCACATCACAAGTGTGACTGCGCCTCAGTCTCCCTCAGCAAAGCTCTCTCCTGGCACCCCTGACTGCACAGTCTCCGCTTCGTCCTGGCCACTTTGTCATCACGTCTAGTTTGATTGCGCTCCAAAGCCCCTACTTCCTTTCCCACCTGTCACCTCTCACAGGGACCCCTGAGTTCCTGCCCTGTGTCCCCACCATCTCTTCCTCTGACTTCTGCCACATGACCCCTGAATCCCGCCCCAGCCTGGGTCCGAAAGCTCTGGCCTGTACCAGAGAAGCTGCTCTGAGGAACCCGGATGACAGAGGGTACGGGTGAGAGGATTGAGAGGGTGCTAAAAAGAGGGTGAGGTTGAGGGTGAGGGTGCAGGTGAGAGGGCATGGGGAGAGGAGAGGGGGTAAGGGTGAGGGTTTGCCACAGAGAGCGAGTCTGCTCCCAGCCTCTCCTCCCCACAGGCTCGGCTGCAGACCAGCGTCACGCCTTGAAGACTGCTCCCGAGTGAGGCTTGCCGTAGCACCAGGGGGAGGACCTGGCTCTAGGCCCTTCCTCTGCGTCTTCGCAACGGGGGACTCGCGCTGGGAAGCGCTGTTGCTCATCTGGGTGCCGGCGGGTGGGGGTGGCCGTGTGCCGAACAGGTGTCAGGGAGGGGATCGGCACAACTGCACACAAGCAGTGTAGTTCAGCTCTTGTGGCGCGCTCCAGGCTCGGTCTCCCAACACTGCTGCACCCCCAGTGCCAGCTGCAGGCCCACACTCTTCCTCTGCACTGCCGACCAGCTGCTGTCACACGTCCACGTCCCCTCCTTGGTTTTTATCTAATTGGCTAGAGCGGCTCACAGAACTCGGAAACATTTTAATTACCGGAACTCTGGCTTATTATGAAAGGGCATAGAAGTCAGGAACAGCCAGGTGCAAGAGACATGGAGGAAGAGATACAGGGGCAGAGCACAGGGCTTCCGCCCCACCCCAGGACACGGCTCTCCCCAGGTCACGCGGGTTTGCAGACCCAGAAGCTCTCTGAGCCCTTCATGGGTGTTCCTGGAGGCTTCACCACCAGGCACAGAGACTGAACCCTTGGTCTCTGGCTGTTGTTCTCAGGCTCTCTTGTCCGAAGGCAGTGGGGCTGGAAGGCTGAACTCAAATGACTGAGTTCTCTTGGCAGCCAGACCTCAGCCCTCATTTCTTCCCAAAACCATATATATTTCTTAAAATTTTTTATTAGTGAATTACCGTGAGGTAGTTACAGACTTACAAAGTTTCGTGCTTGCATTTCAGTCATACAATGGTCGAGTGCCCATCCCTCCACCGGTGCCCATTTTCCACCACCAATGGTCCCAGCATCCCTCCCGCCACCCCCACCCCACCTCTGTAGCAGGGCATTCCCTTTTGCTCTCTCGCTCCTTTTGTGTATTGTGCCGAAACCATCTTTTTAACGGAGCAAGAGACATCTTCATTCCTCTGCCTTGGGAAATTTCATGACTTGGGAGTTGTGAGTCAGGAATTGTGAAAAAAGGACAAATGTTTAGAGAAATACCTTCTGGCATCTAAATAACGGGATGTGTATCCTGTATAAATCAGAGGGGCACACCGCTCTGTGGCACATAAGTCACTTGAGACCAGCAGTTCCACCAGAGTCGGTGCCCCACAAGCTCGTCCTGAGTGGACAGACTTGAGCTTCGAGGCAGCACACGGGATTGGAGAGTTCCTCATCCGGATGTGGCTCAGAGAGAAAGCGGGAGCGATCTCATGCCGCAGGACCTCGTGGGAAGGCCGAAGGACACTCGGGGCAGAGGCTGGCGGGCACTCGTACACCCATGCCGGCAGCAGGCCTGGCCCCCGTGGCCAGTGGCAGCTGAGCTTTTATGGCTGTGTGCTGGCCCAGATGGATGGCTCCTCAGCTTTTAACCTGGTCTGCAATCTTGAATGGTGGGCTGATTTTCCTGCCCTGGCCACAAGAAACGGATGCGTGAGTAGTGGCAGCAAGGTGCAGGCTGAGCTCTGGTGGCAGCCTCCCCTGAGCTAGCAGCACAGGCTCCTCCCCGCCCCCAGCTCTCTCTGGACAAGATTTGGGGGTGTACAGAGGGCCCGGGGATGCTCACAGGTTCCCCTTGGACTTGCACCTTTCTGAACCCATCTCCTCCGCCGGGGTGCCCAGCCGGCCCGCCGCCCACTTGCTCTGGGTATGGCGGTCGTCGGAATCCCCCGCCAGTCTGCCTTGCTCGGTGCTTGTTCCGCCGCTGTCAGGTGCTAGAAGGGAGCCCGCCGGGCCTGGAACTCCACAGGAACCGTTGTTTCCGCCGTTGTGTAAATCGCTTGGGCGTGTTTGGGAAATGAAGTGGCCGCCGCTCTGACTGGAGGCTCCAGGTTGGGTCTGTCTTGCGGAAGCTGGGGAAGGCCAGGGTTCCCACAGCTGGGGCGCTGGGGCGCAGCCGTTTCCTCCGGTGCGGGAGCCTGTGCTGAGGCCCGGCACGTAGGCGACCCTGCCAGGGAGCGGGAGAGGGGCCGCAGGCCGGGCTGCGGCAGCAGGAAGTGAGGATTTGTTTTCCTCCAGAAGTGACTGTGACCTAGGGGGCAAGGGTTGGAGCCTTCAGCAGCCATATGCGACCCTGGGCCGGGGGAGACCGTCCGGGGGGGGAAGGCACCTGGCATGCGGCTGACCCACATGTGACCCTCCCGAGTACCACCAGAGTGAAGCCAGAACCGCGCCTCCAGCTGCCCTCAGTGCCGTGATGCCTGGTGTCCTGGGCTTCCTCCAGGGCACAGAGTCAGAGTCAAAGGTGACTTGGAGGGCCTCAGACCCCGATGGAGTCCCAGCCTCCTGTCAGAGTGCTCGTGGGTGTTGGGTGGGGTTACAGTGACACACCGCCGCTGAGGTTCGCTGTTCTCCCTGCTGTGGCCCAGTGCCTGGGAAGGCCTTCGGAGGCCTTCTTCCTCCCGGATGGAGCTGGCTGCTTCCTGAGGCGCAGGAGATGAGAGTCGGACCCACTGGGACTGTGCACGTGCAGCAGTGACCGCAGGGTGGGCTCTCGTTGTTCCAGAACTGAGACCCCTCGGCGGGTGGCCTGGGCCCTCGGGATACAGCAGGCCTGTCTGGACTGTGCCTTCCTGGCCCCCGCCTGCTGTGCTTATCAGGAGACCCGTGGCGAGAGTGTGTGACCCCTGCAGCCTCGGCCCCGACCTCTCCCTCTCCACTCGCCCCTCAGCTCTGTACACGCCCACCTTGTGTCTGGACCTGACAAATCGTAAAGGATTTGGGGGAATGGGGAGCTTGATGAAACTCTCTACATGGCCACACACTGACCCTGTTCTGTGGATTCTTCCCGAGGGCAGTCAGCCAGCATCCAGCTAGTGGTCAGTTCACTTTTGGGTTCCCTCAGTTCTTTGGAACCTTACTCAGCCGCAGAGGGCTGCATGAGTAGGCAGTGAGACAAAATAAGAGGTATCTGGGGAGTCTTTGCTTTGGTTTATGTTGTTTGCATTAGTGTGTGAATTGGCAGTGTTTAAGTGGGGAGTGGCTTCTTCGGAAAGATTGTTGAAAGCAATGGTAAAGGTTATGTGACAGCTAACCATAGTATATAATAAAGTGCTCAGAACGGTGCTTTACTCTGTAAGTACATTTGGCTTAAGTTTGGAATGAAAATTCTACTTCAAGGAAAACCATCCGGTTTTTCCAGAGCACTGTGGGAAAGTGCAGTGCTTGTCTCCGATTTGTGCCTGCATCTCGGGCTGGATAACAGACAGGCAGAGATTCCCAACCTGCCATCGGGCTGTTTCTTTTCCCCTTTGGTTTTGGTTTTGGAGCCGCACCCAGCAGTATCCAGGGGCATTTCACAGCCCTGTGCTCAGAGAACCATGCAGTGCCAGCTGGGGGCTGGGCCCAGGCTTGCCATGTGCCGACCACGTGGGTGACCGATGAAGCTGGTGCTGCCTGACGTGGGCCCGCTGCTCACCGCTGGCCGTGCTGCAGCCAGACAGGAGTAGCGTGGCTCAGATTTCCATGCAGCCTGGCATGCTTCCTGATGCCAACACTGTGTGGTGCTTCTCCAAGACCCATCCAGCTCAGGCCCAGGCGGGGGGCAGGTGCCAGCTGAGGCCCCTCCCCGGACATCATGGCGTGTGCGGCTCACATGTTTCTTCTTCTTTCCCTACAGAATATTGACATCACAAACTTCAGCAGCAGCTGGAACGACGGTCTGGCCTTCTGTGCGCTCCTGCACACGTACCTTCCAGCCCACATTCCGTACCAGGAGCTGAACAGTCAGGACAAGGTAAGGTCCGCAAGGGCTCCTTGCGCAGTGCCCGCCCCTGCACTCCTGGCTTGCTCTCCTTCGGGATTGGGCCTGTTCGGGCTTAGACACCAGCAGCTAAAGGTTCCCACAGGGACGACATTCCCAGGAGCCAGCCAGTCCTTCCTTCAGTGACATGGAGGATGACGGTCTTCACCCGGATGGGGCAGGGGAGGGTGTTGCCAAGACTGGAGGGAGCTACCTGGGTGCCACCACCCTGACCAGGACTGCAGGCCACAGGCAAGGTGCCCAGCCCTTGGTCCCCTGCTACGTGCCCACCCACACCAGCCCCTCCTAGCCTCCAGGCAGACTGCTCCATCCCTGCAGGGGAGAATCTCTTGGACACATGTTTCTTACTAGGTCTGGGGGTACATGTCCAGGCCATCCAGGGCTTCCGTCAGAAATGACCCTTTTCTGTTGAGAGGAAAAGAGCAGTGGGGCTTGGGGGGGTGGGATCCACAGCTGGTCACTAGGGAGCTGTTGTCAAGCATGGAATGAGTCCCCCGTCACGGCTGGAATTCTAAGGGTGGACAGGTGTCTGCCTGGCCCAAGCAGCATGGATGTGCGGTGGCCTTGCACCCAGCCTTTTTCTGCCTCCAGTCATTCCGTTTCTTTTCCAGCGAAGGAACTTCACCCTGGCCTTCCAGGCGGCTGAGAGTGTCGGCATCAAATCCACACTGGTGAGTCCAGGGCCCCTCTTGTTGGGAAGAGCTTCCTTATTCAGGGAGGTCCCCGCGCGGCCGGTGACTGGCTGGTGGGCCAGGCGGACTCTCTCCCCTACCCACTGGCATCTCACACAGCCTCCAAGGAAGCATCCAAGCGTGGGCAGCAGCCCTGAGCCAGCCTCCTCCTTACCCGAACCCCAGGGTTCCGTGGCGTGCTGCCACGTGTGTCAGTGGCTGCCCAGCACCTCCAGCAGGCCTTTCTCCCTTTGTCAGACCGGGGAGTGGGAGCGCTTTAGAGGAAGGTGGCTTTGCAGGCTCAGTCAGTGTTCCCCGTACTCCTTCCCGGAGGTACGCAGCAGTCTGCTCTCACAGGCCACCTGGGAAGTGCCGTACGTGGTGTGAGAAGTGCGTTGTCACAGACCTGCCGGCACTCGGGCTGTCTTTAGGCCTCAGGGTCTGCAGAAGCCCCTTGCAGTTGGTTCCTCCCACAAGGCTTGTCACCAGCTCTTACTGGCTCGGAGAAAATCGTGTCTACATGCAGAAGCTCCTGGATCCACTTTCACCAGCTGGGCTGGGCGCCAGGTGCAGGGCTGTCCCCATCATCCCGGAGACAGACGTGGAGCACGGAGTGTTGCCGGAGCCCCCTCCGTCTGCGTCTGCATCCACAGGGCCATGGCTTCTCGGGTGCCCAGAGAGAGCAGGCACAGTCCCCAGACCTGTTTCTCTTCCCTGGACATTGCCTGTCACATGTACAGTTCAGGTGCAGAAGCAGCGGCTGCTCTTCCTGCCCTCGAGTCCTCTCCCTAAGAGCTGGGGAGCTGACTCTGGGGAGGCGCATGGGCCCTGGCCCCCCGGGCCAGCCCTGGGCAGGTCTCTGCTGCTGGGAAGGGCCTCCCAGGCCAGGGCTCTGTACTGCTCCCTCCGGAAGTCACACGGTCTTCAGCAGCCCCGACGCTCTTGAAGGCCCCATCACACCCCGCACCCAGACTTTAACAAGTCTGCCTACAACGGCAGTCCGGTCTCACAGGCCACCCATGTGAGAGACCATCTTCCCTGGCTCCGCGCTTTCCCCTGGCTGAGCTCTGGGGGGCCCTGGCACACCCCCAGTTCTCCCAGGACTGGGCCTGGGACGAACTCTGAGAAGAAAGGGAGTGTAGGGAGAGGTTTGAGGAAAAGAGGCAGATTTCAGGGCAGCCTTGGAGGGTGATGGTGAGGGGTGTGGGATTGCTCAGGGCCGAGGCCCGCCCCGGGGAGGTGGGAAGAGACGAAGCTGGGAATCTTGGCCTCGGGGGTCCTGTCCAGCCCCAGAGAGATTCTCCACACTGCTGAGTGTTGGCGTGTGGCCCCAGCCAGGTGGCTGCCGGGATGGGCCGGGAGCTGCCCAGAATCCTCACCGCCGTTTCCTTCTCTGCCAGGACATTAACGAGATGGTGCGGACGGAGCGGCCCGACTGGCAGAACGTGATGCTCTACGTGACGGCCATCTACAAGTACTTTGAAACCTGAGCGCCTGGAGAGGCCTGCCGCCTGTCCCGAGAGACGCCGCCATTTGCTCCGCGCCCCGTAAAGCTTCCTGCCACTCTCGGGGCGCCCCGCAGCGTGCGCACTTCAGCCGGAGGCCTCCGTGTGTGTGTGTGTGTGTGTGTGTGTGTGTGTGTGTGTGTGTGTGTGTGTGTGTGTGTGTGTGTGTGTGTGTGTGTGTGTGTGTGTGTGTGTGTGTGTGTGTGTGTGTGTGTGTGTGTGTGTGTCTCATGGCTCGGCCCTGTCTCCTCCCGCACGACCCGGCCGGCCGGAGCTCAGGGTGGCCCCCGCACCGCACCCCAAGAGGCGGCTAGGGTTTCCCCTTCGGAGAGAGCACGCTCAGCTGCGTCAGTGCTGCGGGGTCTCCGACCAAACCCCGGCCCGGCCCCAGCTAGACTCGGGGAAGGGGCTCCACGGTGCGGGCAACGCAGCCCCCGCCCCACCCTGCCGCCTGCCTGCCCAGAAGAGACACGGGAAGTGGGAGCCCGGCGCGCTCCGCTTCCTGCCCCGGCGGCCTCGGCTCTTCACGCGGGCTTGGTTTTGAGACATGCATCACAACCCCTCCGCTGGCGCTGACGGGCCGTCCTGGCCAGCCCGGCTCAGGTGCGCTCGGTTGGAGCCGGCAGGTAGCCAGGACTCTGCTGGCCGACTCTCAGCGTCACGGCTGGCAGCGGTTCACGCGGGCCTCTGCCCACAGGAATCTCTGGGCGTTTGGATGCTCACCTGCCTTGACTGTCCCCCAGCCTTGAAGGGGATTTGGATCCCCACTTTTGACTTTAGGGTTCTAGACAAAAGAATTGGTCAAGAGTCCTCCTAGCGTGGACAAAAAAGTGTTTTTCTTATCAATCAGCAATATCAGCAAAAAAAAAAAAGCTCCTATTCTTCATTACCAAAGTTAAATTGGTTTAGTAAGTGTGGAGGTAAAACACTAAAACACAAAGATTTGGACATTAACTTGGTAAAAGAGCAAGGAGTGGAATAGGTGGTAGCAGGGAAAAACAAACACTAAACAGTTGTTTGCTGGGAGCCCAGAGAGTGTCATTTAAAGCACTTATGGGTCACTGGGATGTAACCGTCCTGGGCAGGAATTTACGAAAGTGCCTTAACTCTCTGTGCTCGTGCCGCCCCCATCCGGAGGGGCCTCGGGCCTCCAGCCTCCGTGGCCAGCGCAGGATGTCGCCTGGGCACAGCCCGGAGTGGAGCCAGGCCCCCTGCCGGCGGCCACCCCTGGCGCTGAACAACAGGCCCCATTGCGGCCCCTTCTGTGAGGTGTGGACCAAAGCCTTATTCCAGCGCGTTCTGCCCGGCGGGCTCGGGCGGGACCTGGCCCTTCGTGGAGACAGAGCCCACGTCTCGTCATGGGTTTGAACAGCATCAAGACGTGTTTCTTCCAGAAAACAGCATGTGTGGCCTCCCCGGCGCAGTGCGAGGAAGCAGGATCGTGACGCGCACGGGCACCCACAGGGTCAGGAAGAGTTGCAGCCGGCTCGGCCCGGAGGCCTTGTCCCACACCCGAATTGGACTTGTCTGTGGCCTAGAAAGGGACGTGGTTCCTAAGCAAACGGTGCCTGTGAGTGACCTGCAGGTCACAGCTGCCAAGTGGCCAGTTGATGCCCTCCGCCCTGCTCGGGTGTTCACAGCTGGCAGCCCCGGTGGGGAGTTTTTTTTGCAAAAGGCCATTTTCAGCCCCGAAAGGAGGCGCCGGGGACCCCCAGAAGCCCAAGCAGATGCCTGGCTTGTCCCCCTCAGCCCTGCTGGGTGCCAGTCCCTTCCTTGTGCCTGGTCCACGGTGCCCCGTGCTGCCCGCGGAGTGACTGTTGAGTCAGAGTCACTGGCGGTGTTTCTGTTTTAGGAGGGAGGGAGCAGCATGTTCAGGAGCACAGGGCACCTCCCATGGGGAGAGAACCAGAGTGCCCAGAGAGTAGGGGTGGAATCGCACACCTCGGGAGAGAGGCGGGCGGCCCCGAACGGGGATGCGCCGAGAACCATCCAGGCGCTGAGAATCTCACCGCTCCCTTTACCTTCCACCCCTGCCCTCCTCGGCCATCGCCAGGACACCTCCCGGGGGCCCGTGTGTCCCGTGTGTGCTCGTGTTCCTGTTTATTTATTACATTAGCGGGGAGCTCCTTTTTGTCCTGCAATTTCCAGGTCTGTGGTCCACTGCTCTGTCCATTCCCAGCCATGTGAGCCAGCCCTGGCAGCTCAGCTGTGCAGAACTTGGGGGGGCAGGTATTTGGAGTGGGGGGGTGAGGGGGCGGCTGCCGTGCTGAGGGGCCACCCCTTGGCCCTGACCGCGGCCAGGTGAGCAGCTGCACGTTGCCCGGCAGAGGCCGCCAGCATGAGCGCCTTTCCCAGTGGTTCCGCGGTGAGTGCCGGCAGACGCGCAGCCCTGATGCCCCGTTCCGTGCCCAGGTGCCCCCCCACTTCCCTCACACACTCCCAGGACGCCTCCAGGAACGCCTTTGCCTTTTCTTCCGTCAAGCACAAGCTTTCCTGCAGAAGGGCCAGTTGCATTTCTGTTCCTCTCAGCCACGGACTTCTGCTGACTGACTACTTTTATTTTGTTCTATTCAATATTCCTGAATGTATTAAAGTTCCTGAAACATTTCCAGCCTGGCTGTCTCTGACTCTGCCCGCCCCTCCCGCCTGGCATGAACAGGACCCTCCCCACCCCGAGGGCCTGGCGAGGGCAGCGCCTCCCACAGACACGGGCTGGGGAAGGTGCCTCCAAGGACAGCTGCTCCGGGGCCCCGGGTGCGAGGTGGTATTGCCAGAGCTGCGTCTCGCCAAGAGTCCGGAGAAAACCGAGTCAGTAATGGCACCACACCGAGGCGCAGCTGGGGCCTGTGTGCGCCTGCCCGGTGTCTCAAGAGGCGTGAGCAGCACGCAGAACGTGGCATGTATCCTTGTCAGGGGCCCAGGGCTGCCGGGTGTGAGTG
Organism: Sorex araneus; assembly: GCF_027595985.1. Lineage (NCBI taxonomy): Eukaryota > Metazoa > Chordata > Mammalia > Eulipotyphla > Soricidae > Sorex > Sorex araneus. The sequence continues at coordinate 46,577,820 of NC_073312.1, forward strand.
GCCAGGAGTGCCCTTTCCCAGGGCTGCGGGGAGGTGTGTGCGCAGGGCCCTGTGCAGAGCCAGACGCTGATCTCATGCCACCGCCAGCCTTTGGCGGCCCCGCCCCCAGGCCCCGGGATGAAGCGGGGCAGCATGAGCTGACTTCTCCCTTGGGTCAGGGTGCCTCCCCCACTCCCCACCCAGACCACCCTCCTGCCTTATGTAGCCTCGGGAGCAGACCGCTGAGGAGCCTGCCCATAACCGGATACGCTGACCCCAGACCCAGGGGGCTCAGGAGTAACTGGGGAGACAACCCCTAAGGGGGGCCCAGCCCAACGGTCTGTTCCTTCAAGAGCCTACCCCAGGGGAGCGTCTCTGGGAAGGGAGTCATTGACACCTTAGAAAGGTTCTCGGACCCCTTGGGGGCGGGGGGGCTCTGATGCTGCAGTGCCTGGGAGAGGGGAGACAGCAGGCCAGGGAGGGGCTCACACTCCTCACCCACCACAGGGCTGGGGTCTGGTGGCCTGCTTGCTGCTTGGGAGGGGAGGGCAGGCGGAAGAGGTCTCTGCACCAGGGAGGGGAGGGGCCGTCGCTGGGAGGGGACTGCCTGGCTAGCGCTCTGCCGGCCCACAGATGGTGCGGCCGGCTGGGGGCGGTGAGGAGGGGGGCGCTGGAGGAAGGACCCCATCACTTGAGCCAGCCTGAGCCCTGTGTCCGTGGATCGTGGGTCAGGGGGGATGGAGAAAGATGACTCTGGCCAGGAAAAGGGAGCCCCAGGAGTGTCCACTGTCCACAGTGTAATTCGGGGGTGCGTGTCACGCCACCAGCACTCAGGACGGCCCCAAGGTTGCCCCCTACACAGGATGGAGAGGACTCCTCCCACCTCACTGAAATGGTGACCTCAGAAGGTCACTCCCAGTGCTCACCACCGGGCATGCTGCCCTGTGCAGTGGGTAGGGGGTGGCCAGGGGTCCGGGCGTGGCAGGAGTGGGGGAGAAGCAGCTCCTGCAGGACAGTGTTGAGCACCATCCTTGGAGTGGTCGTGGCCAGAAGGGCTTTGCTGGCCCACTCTGGAGCCTAGGTCAGCCCCCCACCCCATGGGAGCCAATCCCCGCATTTCCACGCTGTCTCCCCTCTGTTCAGTCGGTGGCACGGGGCTCCTGGTGGGACTGCTGTCTGGCCTAAACACCCTCCTGGGGCCTGGGAGGCACTGGGCGGCCGGCATGGCTGCTCCAGGCCATGCTGGGCCCATGAGGTCACGCCACTTCCTCCGCTGGCCCAGTTGGTTCCCAGGGACGCTGGCCACGCCACCTTCATCCTGGGTCTGGCATTTCTTTTCTCCCTGATGTGGCCCAGCTGGCCTGGCGTGAACAATCGCGGGCCAGAGGCCACCCAGGTGCATCCTGCCCAGGAACAAAGGAGCTGCCTGCGGCGGGAGAGCCCCCAGCCCACGCTTGGACGGAAGGAAGGGTGGGTGCCCGCAGCCTTCAAAGCCAGCCTGGGGCTGAGCAGGGAACCCCTTGGCCAGAGGTGAAAGACGGGGCCTGCCAGGGGCGTCCCCATGCCTCCTAGAGCTCTCCAAGCCTGGAGGGCTGCCCGGGTTGCTGGCCCCTGAGCCAGGCTGTCCAGCCACGCGGGGTACAGGGCAGCCGGACAGAACCCAGGAGGTGCCCTAAAGCTGGTGGTGCCGGAAGCAGCACAGCCCGTAAGGGGACCTGGGAGAAGCAGGAGGAGCTGTGCATCCTTGCCAGGAGGCAGCTGAACCAATACCTTCCCACGGGCAACTTCCGGCGCCCTGGGATGGAGGGGCCCTGGGTGCTGCTCACAGAGGCTTCACTGGAGACCTGAAATGAGAGCACTTTGACCAAGGGCATCTCAGCCCCTCCCTATGCACCTAACAGACACAAAAAGGCCCTAGGGGGAAGCTGGGTGCTCAAACCTGGGGGTGCTAAGAGCTTGGGGAGCTGGTACAGGATAGACCTGAGCTGGGCCTTGCCCGGCCACCAGTGGCTTGAGGCGCCCATCCAGAGGGCCCAGGAACAACCTGGGGTCTTGATGCTCTGGCTTCCTGGACCAACCATGGAATTGAAGCCTTGGGCTCCTGGCCACAGGGCGGGGATACAGGCTGGGGGTGCGGGCAGCAAGGAGCCAGGGCCCCAGGACCTCCATGGCAAGTGTGAAATGGCAAGGGCCCACACTGGGTACAGGGGACAAAAACAACTCTGTGTCTTGCATGCAGCCAGCCGGGCCCAGGTTTGATACATGGCTTCTCATGTGATGCCCTGAACCCTGAGAACAGAGCCAGGAAGAAGCCCCCAATGAGCACAGTTGGAAATGAACCAAACCCATCCCTCTCTGCCCTGCCTCCCCCATCACCAATAAAAAAACTTTTTTTTAAAGCTGAAGGTTGACTCTGCTCCTCACATGTCACTCCTGGGCTGCGAGGTCACTCAGTCAAGCTGCCAACAATAACGTGTTTATTGAGTGTAGACTAACAAACCAAGTCCCCACCTAGTCGCAAACTCCCTCACTCAAGGGGCGAAGGCTCTGGGAGAACTGGGCGGGGGGGGGGGGGGGGTGGAGCATTTCCCCTCCAAGGGGCTGAGAAAGGGGAGGGCAGGACTCCACAGCTTCAACTGGGCGAGGGAGGGACAGACAGGGTGCGTCAGTGGAAGCTGCAGAGGCAGCTGGGGGCACCAGGTACTGGATACTCCCAGTCGCAGCATCCTCACACGGCCCTTGCCCAGTGCCTTGGGTTCTCACGGTGCTCTGGGGTCCTCGCCCTTCTCTGCACTCCCTACCACCTCTAGGACCCCCTGAATTTTAGGGAAAATGGGGGCCAGGGGAAACCCAGGCTTTGGCGCTAAGAATGAATAGGGGAGGCGGAGCTGTGCGGGGGCGGGGGGAACACCCTGTGCTCCCCCACCCAGCCCTAGTGGAGCCTCAGCAACCCACACATCTCAGGAGGGTGGAGCATGTGGACCCCCAACACCTGCTGAGCCCTGCTATCTAGCGCTGCTCAGTGAGGTGGAAGGTCCCCCGAATGGCTGGGCTGGGGTGCAATCGCCGGGAAGCAGGATGTGGCTCTTGGGGGGAGCTCTGAGAGTCCCGGTCTGTGTGTGTGTGTGTGGTGGCCCAGGCGGGTCGGGAGCCAGAAGACAGCAGGGATTCAGGGCGGGGGTTATCAGGGGAGCTTGGAAACTGGGGCCGCTTCTTGGTGGCATCCTCAGAGTAGGTGCTCCCCGCCTCCCGCCCCCCCCCCCCCGACGGACCCTTAGCAGCCCAAGGCTCAGAACGGGCAGGGAAACGTAGGTCCCCTGGGGCCTGGGGGCTCCAGCACCAAGAAAGGAGTCATGGAAAAATTTGGGCGGCTCTGGGCGGGCACTGCACGCATCCATTCCAGCCCAAGCTGGGGGAGCGAGCAGGTGGCCCCGGGGCGCCGGACACCCCAGCAGAGCTGCTCCCCGAGAACGATGCCAGGCACCGAGTGGAGTTCCACGAGGGGCGCGGGTGCGAGCGGCGCTTTCTCCGGAAAGGGGGGGCAGCAGCCCAGCAGCTCCCCGAAGGGGAAGGGGCGTGGCGCTTCGGGGTGGGGCCGGGAGGGGCGCGGCGGGGAGCGCCCCCCCCCCGACACCCCAGGGAGGCGGCGGGCTCGGGGACCGGGGGGGCGCGTCCGGACTGGCAGCTCGCAGACCGCTTCCTCCGGGGCGCCCTCGGGCCTCGGTCTCCCCGCTCGGCGGGGCGGGGACAGCGCGGGTGTGGGAGCCGCCTGCAGGGGGCGCCCGCGAGCGGCGCGGCCGGAGCCCGAGCGGGAGCGGGAGCGGGAGCCGGAGCCGGAGCTCGAGCGGCGGCCGGGAGCGCAGCAGGTCAGCGCGGGGCCCCGGGGCCGGGATGGCGAGGGTCCTGGGGGCGCTGGGGGCGGCCGGGCGCGGGGCGGCCGTCGGGGCGGGCTGCCGGAGCGCGCGCCGCGCGGACAGCAGCGGGGAAGCCCCCCTGCCGGGGCCGGCCGGGGCGTGGGACGAGGGGGTCGGGTCGGCGGGTCCGCCCGACCCCGAGGAGGGGCGCGGGGGATCCCGCGGCTGGGCGCCGTCTGCGGGGGACCCCACGAGGGCTGGGCGAAGGACGGGGCGCGGGAACCACGGTGGGAGGCGCCCCCCGGGTGGCCGAGCGGGCGGGCCCTGCCCTGGAGGGTCCGGAGCAGCGGTCTTCACCGCCCCTCTGCACCGCCCCACTGGCCGGACCGTTGTGCGGGGCGGGGGAGACCCTGCTGCTGGCCTTGCTTGTCGCGTCCTCACCCTCACTGGGCACGGCTGCTTCCCCCAGGGACTCCGCGCCCAGACCCGGGTGCTGGGCTTGTCCCTGACTCTCACCCACTGGCGGGGGTCTCAAAGCGGCCTCGGCCGCTGCATCCCCGGGAGTCCAGCGTCTCTGTGGGACAAGCAAGGGGCGCCCTAGCTGCCCCTGTCGGGCAAGTGCAGAGACCAGCGTGGGGGTCAGGGATGGGTGCGGTGCCTGGGTGCCAGCCCCGCGGCGTTGGGGAACTAGGGGTCCCCCGGCAGGGAGACACCCGGGGCTGGAGTCAGGGCCTGACCTCAGGGCATCACGCCTGCCAAATGCAGGGCCACTGCCCCGGCAGCTCCCCGCTTGTCCCACAGATGCGGCGGCCGTCTGGCTTTGAGACCCGCCAGTGGGTGAGTGAGTCAGGGACAAGCCCAGCACCCGGGTTTGAGCCCCGAACCCCCAAGTAGCTTTTGCGCCTCCCAGCCAGCGACCTGCCCAGCTCCTTTGTGAGCTGGATCAGCCGCCCGCTGTCCAGTGCTGTGTTACCTGCCCAAGTGCAGACGAGTACCGCGCAGGTGAGCCCAGAGGAAGGGGTGGGTGGGGATGCTGAAGAGGGAGCCACCCTCCCCTCACCACCCCGGACCCTAGGATGCTGTGCCAAGCAAGACAGGGACCTGCCCCAAGCTTTGCAGGTGGGAGACAGCTGCAGGGGTGCGCTCCCTGGGGGGAGGCAGGCCAGCCTCTGTCCCAGAGGCTGCTCCTCTGAAGGCCTGTGAGAGCTAGGGGGAGGGGCAGGGGTGCACCTCCCTGCTGTCTCCCTGGGCCCTGCCCACAGGCCTCCTGGGCTGCTCCTGTCTGGTCCCATCACAGGGCTACTCGCTCTGGCCCTCAACGGGCTCCAGGCCCGTGCCTCAGTCTTCTCCCAGCACCCATTGACTTGCAGGGTTGTGCCCATATCCCAGGGACCCCAGAAGCAGACTCGCCCCCCCCCCCAACCGCCAACACACTCGCCCTTAGTACGCGCTCCCAAGGCTGTGTCCCTTCCCCAGGCAAGCCGCTGCCAGGCCCTCACTGCAGACCCCAGGGGGCTGTGTCCTCAGCCCCGGGTAGACGCCCCCCCCATGTCCCTCTTGAGGCAGTACCATACCCGTCACCCTGGCGGAGCCCTGGGGCCCACATGGTGTGGGTGCCCCATGTGAGGAGCAGGGCAGGGGAGGGAGGAGTGGTGGGTGCCCTGGGCCCCGGTGGGGGAGGGTGTCAGGTGAAGGTGTCATTCAACCACAGCGAGGGGGCCAGTGGCCAGCTGAGGGAGGGGGTGCCTGGGAGGAGGAGATCCTGAGCCACTCTGGCATCTCGGGACATGTGAGGGAGGGGCCCAGGAGCATGACCTGGTGGGGGGGCACCAGCCCAGGAGAAGGGAGCAGATTCAGACCCCTGCAGGCCCAGGAGCTGAGTTCAGGGTTGGGAGTGACACGCCGCACTCTGCCCACATCCTGCTGCCTGGAGCTGAGCGGCACCACGTACCCACCACATACCGGGAAGCCAGTGGGGGAGGGGTCCCCACCGCCTGCCTGGCACCTGCCGGGTCCTGCTGGGTTACTGATGGCGCGCAGGTGAGGTCACTCGGCAGCGCTGCATGGACCCACATTATCACTTGGTGGGTCCTTGGTGGGTCCTAGAGGACTGGGAAGGCGCCTACCCAGACCCGCCCGTGCCCCACCCTCCCCCCCACTGCCCAGCCCACCAAGGCAGCAGAGGGCTAATGGCTGGGAACAGTTGCCCAGGGGCTGCCCCCTCGCTGGCTAAGTCCCAGTGAGAAAGAGGTCAGTACCCCACTTTCTACCTAGCGCCCCCTCCGCTGTTTCCACGCAGACACCACTCTCTCTGCCAGGTGTGTGTGGAACCCCTCAGTGGGCTGTGCATCTCTCGCTGGCTTGCCCAGAGTCTGCTCTTTCCCTCAAACCCTCAGCTTCCCACATCCGGGCGTCCCACCAGGGCTTATTCTCATTCGCCTTGGTTCTGTTTGGTTTCTGCCTGTTCGTTCACTGTTTCGCTTTTGTTTTGTGTTTTGTTCTGTTTTGTTTTTAATTTGGGGGACTACACCTGGCTGTGCTCAGCGTTTACTCCTGGTTCTGTGCCAGACACCACTTACGGTGCTGGGGATCGAACCCGGGTCGACTGCAGGCAAGACAAGTGCCCCACCTCTGTACTAACTCTCTGGCCGCCCCGACACCTTCTCCTTGTGCACGGATGCCATTTCGTTGCCTCTTTCCTGATCAAACATCCTTGGAGATGATGGTTCAGTGGTTCTGTTACCTTCATCTCTTCTGAACTGAATTCATCTCGCTTTGAGTCCGGCCCTGCTGGTGGAGCGTGTGGTACCCTGCCCCTTCAGACAGGGAGAGGGGGCTCACGAAGCCAGGGGCGCTGCCCGCACAGCACAGCTGCTCACTATCTCCTGCTGTAGGCCTGGCGTCCACCCTGAGACAGGCCCAGCAGCACAGAGAAGAGAACCCTCGGGGGCCTCAGAAGGGCGCTGCCCGGCACGGAGCAGGGGTCTCCGCCACATCCCACACCAGACAGTAGTAAGGCGTCTTTGGCTGGGACTCGAGTCAGGGAGAGGGTTGGGCAGGACTGCAGCAGGCCGAGCTGGAGGGAGGACAGGGCCCTGCCTGGAAGCTGGTCGACCCCTCTGTCCATAGGCGCTGGACATAGAGGGGCTCGTTACTCTCACACGCCAGAAGCAAGAGTGGCGGAGAAATGTGTGGATTTTGATTAAACGGTGTTTGTTAATCAAGTGTCCGGGCTTGGGGGCTGGGGGGCAGAGGGAAGTGGGGAGAAGGGATGGCTCTGAGTTGGGCATTTTGCCCCTTGGAGTCTCATCAAGTCTGTCACCTCCCATCTGTCCTCATCTGCATGGGGCCCCACTGCCCTCTGCCCTGTCCCCAATGAGAGACGCACAGGGAAGCGTTGCATTATTAATGTTTGATTTCCCTCGCTGGCTAGCAACAGATGACTCGGGGATTAATGAGTCGGACAGGGCCCGCAGAGAAGGGTGGGGCTTGCCCGATCCCTGCCCTGCCCCTGCTTCCTGCCCGCCCGCATTCACCCCTGCTCTGGGTCACCTTCCTATGCGCCAGGCAGGGGTGGGTAGGGACCCCTTTAGGCTTTAGCGTCTTCCTCGGCCAGATGGGCTCCACGGGATGAGTGTCCAGGCGACCCTACTCCCCCTTTTCACCCCGTCGCTCTGAAGGAGACTCCTGGCCAACAGGCAGGGTCTCCCGGGGGGAGCACAGGGTCAGGTGGGAGCCCAGGACCCCAACTGTCACAGCTGACTGTGACCAGTCGCTGGCGACTCCCAGATCCTATCAGTGACATGTCAGCTACTTGGTATCACCATGAGGGGAGTGTTTACACCACAAGAATCTGATTGCGATCTAGTACAGCGGGGAAGACACTTGACCTGCACACAGCTGACCTGGGTTCGATCCCCAACTCCAGAGCCCCACCAGGAGTCATTGCTGAGTGCAGAGCCAGGAATAAGCCCTGGGCACAGCTGGGTGTGACCCAAAGCCTCCAAATCTGGTCCCAGACGGTCCAGAAGCCTCCTCCTCCCCCAGCACTGTTTTGCCAAGGGGACTCCCGAGGCTTTCCAGCCTCCCAGCGGCCACCGCCCCGCACCGCCCCTCCGCCCCCCTGCTCAGCTCCCAGGTGCCCTGCTTGTCCTGGAAGCTGTGTTACTGAGGCCAGGCTGTGGGGGGGACGAGGCTGTCTCCCTGGCGGGGACACCTGCGCCAGTGGCTCTGTAGTGGCACTGTGGGGAGGCCAGGAGGGGATGGATGGAGGCCCCCAAGCAGGAACTGGAGGTGTAGCTTAGCGGGGTGCAGGGTGTGGGAGGACACGGCAGGAGAGTCCGGAGGGGTCAGCAGGGGTCAGGATAGGGTGGGCACCAGGTGCTGTGCTGGGTGTGGTGCACCCACACCCGGAAGGTGGTCGCGATGGGTCCCTTGAGGGCTGCTGGATCCTCGGGCAGGTGCTGGGCTTTCCAGGGAAGCCCTGTAAAGCAGAAATCTGGGCGGCCTTTCCCGAACTCCCCTATGGCTGCTGGCTAGGCCTGACCAGTGGGGGTCACTTCCTTCCTACAGAACCACAGGGGACCAGAAAGAGCCCCTCTGCACAGGGCTGCCCAGGCTTCGTCTCCAGGGCCTGGGGGACAATAGGCATGGCTGCACGTTCTGAGAGGGAACCCCTGGGGTTCTCGGGGGCTTCTCCTGCTCCCTGGGGTGAGGCTGTCCACTCCGTGCGGGTGGGCAGAGGGCGCAACGCTCAGGAGTGGCCCGAGGCCCACTGGAGGGAAGGGACAGGGCTCTGGGCGGCTGAGGTGGTTGGTCCTGTGCCTGTGACCAGGCCTGGTGGCAGCCTTGTCCCCAGGACATCAGTCCTGGAGGGGCCCTGAGCCCCCTGCAGGGAACTGAGAGGCAGCTTCAAGTATTCTGTCACCAGGAGGTGGCCGCTGGCTTCTCAGTGCCCAGGGCCCAGGAAGGGCCAGGACTGGTGGGGGGACATCGCGAGCAGCAGGGGTGCATGTGACGGTGGCAAGTGGAGAAGAGAGGCCCCACATTTCAGAGGCAAGGGGGCCTGGGGACCACCTCAGAAGCTCCAGCGTTTTTGTTGGGGAGACTAAGACCCCTGTTCCTACTTTCGAGAGGTGCCCCTGACTCCTTCCACCCCGGTGACACCGGACTCCTGGAGACCCCTCGAATCTGTTGGTTTCCTCTCGCAGAGCCGTGGAGAGGAGCTGCGAGGACGGCAGAGGGGCCCGGGCGAAGCTGCGAGGGACCGTCCGTGGACACCCCACCCCGAGACCTGGCCAGCACCCCGCTTTTGTCAGCCGCCAAATTTCGATTCCCTCCATCCCAGCCGCAGCCCGCCCGGCAAGGAGCAGGTGGGGCGCAGGGGTGGGAGGGGGGTTGAGGGTGGGGGAGCCGAGGCAGCTGCCCCCCCAGGTGTGCGGGGCGGGGGCGGACGGTGCTCCTGTGCGCAGCCTCCCTGCCAGCCGCTCCCCTCGGGGCGACCCTGGGCCCCTCCTGAGCGAGCAGCACAGGCACCGCTGTCATCCCTGGAGGCGCATCAGAGCCAAAGCGAGCCGAGGTGGCTGGGAGAGAAGGTGGGGGGCCCGGGAGAGCCCGGGGTGGGGGGCCTTCTGCGAGGGTCCTCCAGGGCCAGGCTGCCCCAGAAGGCCCGAGAAGCCCAGGCAGGGGGCTCGTGGGAGGGACTTCCCTCTGGATTCCAGGCTATCCGGTGAGACCCCGGGGCTGCCCGCCAGCCCTCCGTGGAGTGGGGTGCAGACACGAGGTCCTTCTCTGGCAGGCTGGTGGGGGGGTGTGGGGAGGCCACAGCTACGCTGGAGCTGGGGGGTGTCCAGCCCCTCAGGAGACCCCCCACCCCCTGTCCCCGCAGGTGTCTCGGAACCGGGAAGAGCCAGGCAGGATGCGGGAGCCCCGGGAACCTGGGGCCGGGGCTTGGCTTCCGCCTCGACGCCGCCTGTGAAGAAGCCCTGGGGGCACCCCCCACTCCTGCTGGCGCCCGAGAGGAAGGGGCCGCGGCGGCGCTGCAGCTATGGACCGTGAGCTGGCCCGGCCGGCGTCCTCGCTGACCCTGCCCGCCGGCGGCCGCGCGCACCATGGGCTCGTCGGTGTACATCACGGTGGAGCTGGCCATCGCCGTGCTGGCCATCCTGGGCAACGTGCTGGTGTGCTGGGCGGTGTGGCTCAACAGCAACCTGCAGAACGTCACCAACTACTTCGTGGTGTCGCTGGCGGTGGCCGACATCGCCGTGGGGGTCCTGGCCATCCCCTTCGCCATCACCATCAGCACGGGCTTCTGCGCCGCCTGCCACGGCTGCCTCTTCATCATCTGCTTCGTGCTGGTGCTCACGCAGAGCTCCATCTTCAGCCTCCTGGCCATCGCCATTGACCGCTACATCGCCATCCGCATCCCCCTCCGGTGAGCACACCCGGGCTCCCAGGGGCAGGGTTTGGTTTGTTGGCATCAGTTGGGTGAAGCTGGGGCGGGGGGCGGGTCCTGGGCTGGCTGGAGGTGCGGCCAGCAATTTATGCCCACCGGGCTGCGGCCTGTGGGGTCCACCCCCCAACCCCGGCTCCTCCAGGCTGTGTGGTGGAGGTCCCTGAGCGCGTGTGGCCCCCCGAGCTGCTCTGCAGGCAGCGTGAGCACCCCCCCCACACACACACACACACACTCACATGGCGAGATGGTGGGGCTGAGCAAGGCACCACGGAAAACCACAGGCCTCAGAGCCTGCGCCCCCGCACCCCGCCCTACGGGCCCGGCCTTGTAGAGGCACATTAGGAAAATGACCCAGAGAGGGGAAGTGACTTGGCCAAGAGCCACCGTGAGTCACTGGGACCTATATGCAAATTCTCTGCCCCTCAGGTCACCCAGTACTCAAGGTTTTGGAAAGTGTCTCTTACCCTCACTGGCTTAGCGGGGAGTCTGGGGGTGGTTCGTGGTGAAACTCGGGGGAGCAGGCCTCAGTCCTGGGTTGTGCAAAGGGAGATTTTCCCCTGAGGCCGAGAGTATGCCCCTCGGGGGCTTCCTGAGACCGTGGGCTAAGGGACAGGCTTCATCCCGAGCCGGCCTGCAGCCCGGCAAGGGCGCAGGGTGACCACAAGCCCAGGCCCCAGCCCTGTGCGGCGTTGTCCCGCCCAGGTGGGGAGTGTAAGAAGAAGATGCTGAGGCCTCTGGCTCCGTGAGCAAACGGAAAGTTCGAGTGTCAAAGCTCAGGGGGCCCTGAGAGGTCATTTCCTCTGGCGCTGTGGGGAGAGCCAGCCCTGGGGCCCTGCCCGAGGCTAGGTGGCCAGACGGGGACAGGGCCACGGAGAAATGGGGCCTGCGGGGTCACAGCCCCGGGCCTCCCAGAGCCTGGCCCCCAGTGCCACCCTGTTACCTGAACTCTGAGGGGGTCGCAGGCCCTTCCTCCTGCTGCCGAGTGACCAGGAGGAGGCCTGTGGGTGCCCCGGTGATCCAGAGAGCAAAAATCAGTGTTCAGCTCTCAGCGGGGAGGCCGCAGGGTTGGCCTGTGACAGGGGGCAGCACGGCGGTGGCCGTGGGCAGGAGTTGGGCTTCTCCCTCTTCTCTCTGCTCTGGAGGCTGCGGAGAATGAGCCCAAGGAGTGGCCATGTGACAGGGAAGTCAGCGCCCCACACAGGGAGTGGCAACCCTGAGAGGGTGGTGGGCACTGTGGGGGGTGTACTGGAGGGAGGCCCCATCTGCGTCCCCAACACCCCCCAGCCCCGCCCCAACCTGGGAGCAGGACCCAGTGGGTGGCCCAGCTCCACTCGGCCCGCCGGGCTGGAGAGGACGCACTGGGGACCGCTGGGGAGCTGACGGGGATGACAAGGGTGACACTCATCCTCCCCCCGGCCTCAGCACTGTCACTGCTGTCAGCACAGCAGCGCCTGACCGGGGCTGTGCGGGGGCAGAGGCCAGAGTCTCAGGCCGGAGCCACGACTGGGTTTCCCAGCACGGAGGGCCTGCGGGGCGCTTTCGGAGGCTGCGCTCTCAGAGGGAGGCCCGTGCAGCCTTGCACCCTTTGTGGCTGGGGGTCCTCGGTGGGCACCTCCTGTCCCACACAGCACAGCCATCCTTGGAGCTCTGGACTCCAGCCCCTCGCCCCGCCCTGCGCACTGGCCCGGCCAGCACCACTCGCCACTCACTCCTTCCTTCCTTCCCTCCTTCCTTTGTTCCCTCTCCCTCGGCCCTCTTCCGTACCCACTCCCTCCCTCTCTCTCCTATTCCCTCTCTTCCTCTTTCTCCCTCTCCCTCCTCCCTCTCTCCCCTAACTCCCTCACCCTCCCTCCTCCTCCCCCTCGTTCCCTCTCTCCTCCTCCCTCCTTCTTCCCTATCCCCATCCTCCCTCCTTCCCTCCCTCCCTCTCTCTCTCCTCTCTCTCTCTCATCTCTCTCTCTCTCCCCATCTCAGAAGCAACAGTGTGCTCAGGCTAGAGGCAGAGGTGGCAGTGCCCGACCCCCAGGAGAGCGTTTCCCCAGGGGCTGCACAGTCGCCCGTCCCACTGTCCGGTCTCTGGCTTTACTGGTGGCGGTGCTCACTCCTTGAGAAACAAGCCTGGTGCAGGGAGATGGTGTCCCCACCTGGGACACAGCTGGGGCTGGGGCCAGAGCCTGGGCGTTGGGACGTCCCAAACAAGTGCTGCAGGAGGGGTGGCTGTGTCCTGTGCGGGGAGGGGCACAGGCCCCGGGAGCTCCCCAAGAAAGGAAGGCGCGCCTGGGCTGTGGGCGGTGCGAGGTGGAGTGGACGGCAGGAGGGAGGGCGCAGTGCTCAGCCCGCCCCTGCCCGGAGGGAGGGCGCCGAGGGGCTTGAGTCCCAGTGTGGGCAGCTGAGGGAAACCCCACCTCTCCTCAGTGTCCGGCAGGAGAGTAGAGAGCCCCCCTCCCCAAATCAGGAGGGAGACACTGTAGGGGGCCCTGAGGTGGGGACGGGGGCAGCCTGTGACATCCTGCGCAGTGGCCCTAGCACCCACTCCCTGTGCTCCCTGGGGCTCCAGCTTTGTCTGTCCTTGGTACCCAGCCCAGGAGGCGCCGCCGGCTCCCGCTCATCTGGGCTGTGGCTCCATTCGGGTGCCGCTGCCCTGGCAGCCCCCCGAGGGGCCTAGGATAGGGTTCTCAGGCTGTGGGATCTCCTCCCCAATAACAAAATTCATGTTTCTTTGCTTTGTGGGGGTCGCTCCTCAGCAGTGCTCATGAGGCCCCGGGCCCCACGGGCGACGCTGCTCGGGCCTGGGTGCCAGGACTCAGACCCGGATCAGGGGCCTCTCTGGCACGTGCCCTAAGCATTGTCCCGTCTCCCCGCCCCTGCACACAAGACCTCAAGAAAGAAGCGCAGGGTGGGCGCTGAGAAGTGACCTGTCACCCTCTCCCTGGTTGTCTCCCGCCTTCCTGGGCGGCAGTGGCCCTCAGGCCCTTCCTCGGTCCCTGCAGAGACAAGCGCTGGTCCGCCTTCCCCAGTGGGTGTCCTTGCCTGTCCAGGGGGACCCGGGCACAAAAGGCAGTTTTATCCCACGTCCCCGGGAGCTCTGGGCCAGACCCTGGCAGCCGGTGCCTTACCAGTGCTCTTCACGTGTCGGTTCATGGACAAGTGAGTGTAGACAGGTCTACAGGGGCAGAAAGCTGCTCTTCTGCACCCTCGTTGCTTGCTCCTGTGTGAGTGCCTCTTTCATGGTATTATGGGGAAACTGAGGCTGGGGTGGGAGCGGGCTAGTCAGTGGTAGAATGTGGTGAGTAGGAAATGCAACTACAGAGGGGTATACTTTGCAGCCGAAAAATCATCAAAATTTAAGTAGCCTCCGATTGATCCTGTCAGCCACTGTCTGTAGAGCCTTAAAAGCTGCCCGCGGGGAGCAAGGGCCCTGTAACTGGTCAAAGGGGCAGTGGGAAGGGTGACTTCACATTTGAGGCCCCCGCTACCCGCTTTCAGCCACATCAGCTGTGGGGCCCCAGCATTCAGAACCGGCAGACAAGTGCCGTCTTAGCTCCGTGGGCAGATGGACAGACTTACCCGAATCCAAGTCACCTCTGGGCCCCTGGGATGCCCAAAGCAGGTCCGTGCCACCCCCTTGGCCTCAGTTTCCCCACGTGTGAAACAAAGGGATTGGATCTGGTAACAGGACACGGAGTCCTCATTGTCGCTTTCTCTTCATCGGAACTTGTTGGCAGCATGTGAGTCGGGGAGTGCTGACCGTTGCCGGCACTCAACCCGCTCCTCAGGCCCTCCTGAGATCTGCTGGTGCCGGGCACACAGTGTGCCCGCAGGAAGTGCCCACTGGCATCACTCTCCCGCTCAGGTCGATACCCCCAGCCTGCCTCGCACACGTGTCACCTGCAGACCCTGCGGATTACACTCAGAAGTTCCTAAGCTTACTTGGCGGCCCACCTCCCCGCAGCTAGGCCAGTAATGACTCAGTGCCCTCCACCCCTGAAATCTCCCTTGTTGAAGCAAACCAACAGAAAGCCCTCCCGCTCCCATTGCAAACCCCCCCCCAGCCCTGGCACCCGGCACCCCTCCTCAGGACAGTACCCTCGCTTGGGAACCCCTGGGGCTGCGGTGCTAGAATAAAGGAGGCGCACGTTCCCCTTCACACCCTGGGTGTGCCTGTCCTGAAGCTGGCAGTGCAACGAGGGATGCAGAGCGGGTTGCCCCCAGCCCCCGGGGTGCCCAGCTGGGCAGGGTCAGCCGTGCTTATGTAGGAATCCAAAAGATTCCTAACCCGGGCATGTTGACCAGGTAGAGGGGAAAGTCTGACTTTTCAGAATAAAAACTCTTTGACAGAAAATCCTTCCTCAGAGACAGACTTTCTTTCCTTCTTTCTTTCTTTCTTTCTTTCTTTCTTTCTTTCTTTCTTTCTTTCTTTCTTTCTTTCTTTCTTTCTTTCTTTCTTTCTTTCTTTCTTTCTTTCTTTCTTTCTTTCTTTCTTTCCTTTCTTTCCTTTCTTTCTTCTGTCTTTCTTTCTCTTTTTCTTCTTTCTTTTTCTTTCTTTCTTCCTCCCTCCCTCCCTCTCTCTCTTTCTTTCTTTTCTTTCTTTTTCTTTCTTTCTTCTTCCCTCCCTCCCTCTCTTTCTTCTTTCTTTCTTTCTTTCTTTCTTTCTTTTTTCTTTCTTTCTTTTTCTTCCTTCCTTCCTTCCTTCCTTCCTTCTTCCTTCCTTCCTTTCTCTTCCTTCCTTCCTTCCTTCCTTCCTTCCTTCCTTCCTTCCTTCCTTCCTTCCTTCCTTCCTTCCTTCCTTCCTTCCTCCCTCCCTCCCTCCCTCCCTCTCTCTCTCTTTCTCTCTCTCTTTCTTTCTTTCTTTCTTTCTTTCTTTCTTTCTTTCTTTCTTTCTTTCTTTCTTTCTTTCTTTCTTTCTTTCTCTCTCTCTCTCTCTTTCATTCTTTCTTTCTTCCTTCCTTTCTCTTCCTTCTTCCCTCCCTCCCTCTTTCTCTCTCTTCCTTCCTTCCTTCCTTCCTTTCCTTCTTTCTTCCTTCCTTCTTCCTTTCTTTCTTTCTTTATTTATTTCTTTTTCTTTCTTTCTTTCTTCCTCCCTCCCTCCCTTTCTCTTTGTTTTTTCTTTCTTTCTTTTTCTTTCTTTCTTCCTTCCCCCTCTCTCTCTTTTCTTTCTTTCTCTTTCTTTCTTTCTTTCTTTTTTCTTTCTTTCTTTTTTCCTTCCTTCCTTCCTTCCTTTTTTTTCCTTCCTTCCTCCCTTCCTTCCTTCCTTCCTCCCTCCCTCTCTCTTTCTTTCTTTCTCTCTCTCTCTCTCTTTCATTCTTTCTTTCTTCCTTCCTTTCTCTTCCTTCTTCCCTCCCTCCCTCTTTCTCTCTCTCTCTTCCTTCCTTCCTTCCTTCCTTCCTTCCTTCCTTTCTTTCCTTCTTTCTTCCTTCCTTCTTCCTTCCTTCCTTCCTTCCTTCCTTCCTTCCTTCCTTTCTTTATTTATTTCTCTTTCTTTCTTTCTTTTTCTTCCTTTCTTCCTCCCTCCCTCCCTTTCTCTTTCTTTTTTCTTTCTTTTTCTTTCTTTCTTTCTTTCTTTCTTTCTTTCTTTCTTTCTTTCTTCCTTTCTTTCTTCCTTCCCCCTCCCTCTCTCTCTTTTCTTTCTTTCTTTCTTTTTTCTTTCTTTCTTTCTTTCTTTCTTTCTTTCTTTCTTTCTTTCTTTCTTTCTTTCTTTCTTTCTTTCTTTCTTTCTTTCTTTCTTTCTTTCTTTCTCTCTTTCTTCCTTCCACACCCAGCAATGCTAGGGGGTCACCATGTGGTTCTGTCCATCAAACCGAGTCAGCCACACACAAAGCAAGCGCCTTAACCCCTGCACTGTCTCTGACACCATCCATTTTTAACACAATCTGTGCCGCCCTCTCTTGGGTCGGGGGTCAGCTTCTTGGCTGCCCTTGAGTCTGTCACAGAGGGAGAGGGCGGGCGACGTGGGCCCAGTGTCCCAGCATCCTTCCTCCCAGTCCCGCAGGCGTGTGTGTCAGTGACAGGTCTCTGCCCTCATTCCTCCCCACAGGACAGTGGGTAGGCCTGAAGGGGGCTTGGACCCTCCCCCTTCTCCTTGGGGGCTTGTGAGCAGCGCTAGAGTGAATGGGGAGGGAAGAGCATGGAAGACAGGACCTGGTTTGGCTGCTTCTGCTCCCACAAATCAATTAAGTCCGCCCTCCCGCCACCCCACCCCGCCAGCAGGGAACCGTCCCCTAACATCAACCACGGTCAGCATGGAGGTAGGTTCTTCTCTCCCTCCCAGTTGAAAACAATTACTGCTCAAGGGCAGTGAAGAGGTTAAGGCTCTTGCCTTGTACACCACCGACTCCGGCTGGAACCCCAGCATCCCCTGGGGTCCCCAGGCCCGACCAGGAGTGATCCCCAAGGTAGAGTCGGGAATAGGTCCTGGTCCCAAACCAAAATAGAACAAAATAATAAAAGAATCCCTTGTCAGGGGCTGGAGAGAGCTCGGCAGCCTGTGCATGCACTCTTCGTGCAGGACGCGGGGGTTCAGGCACCAGCGGGAGTGACCCCTGAGCACAGAAGCACACCCCTGGTGTGGTGTTTTTGGGGTACACCCATGTACTGCCCCCCAACGCCCAAACAAACAAAAATTCCCAAGTACCCTGCTCATCCAGCGCCTCATCATACTATTCAGGTGGCACCAGCCGCCCTCTGCAGCATCTCCTTCCTCAGGGCCTGCACACCCACATGCCCCCGTGAGTCAGGCAAGGCACGGGCCCGGGAGTGCCTGAAGGAGCCCCAGAGACCAGGAGGCGTGGGGCATGGACCGGCCGCAGCTCCCGGCTTCGTCACTCCTGCCCCTCCTCCCTCACGCGGCCCTTTCCCTCTCCCCACAGGTACAATGGCCTGGTGACGGGCACCAAGGCCAAGGGCATCATCGCCGTGTGCTGGGTGCTGTCGTTCGTCATCGGCCTGACCCCCATGCTAGGCTGGAACAACTGCAGCCTGCCCACGGCGGCGGGCAACGGCACGCAGGAGTGCGGGGCGGCCCAGGTAGCCTGCCTCTTCGAGGATGTGGTGCCCATGAACTACATGGTCTACTACAACTTCTTCGCCTGCGTGCTGCTGCCGCTGCTGCTCATGCTGGGCATCTACCTGCGCATCTTCCTGGCCGCCCGGCGGCAGCTCAAGCAGATGGAGAGCCAGCCCCTGCCCGGGGAGCGGACACGGTCCACGCTGCAGAAGGAGGTGCACGCGGCCAAGTCCCTGGCCATCATCGTGGGGCTCTTCGCCCTCTGCTGGCTGCCCCTGCACGTCATCAACTGCTTCACCTTCTTCTGCCCGCAGTGCGGCCACGCGCCGCCCTGGCTCATGTACCTGGCCATCGTGCTCTCCCACAGCAACTCCGTGGTGAACCCCTTCATCTACGCCTACCGCATCCGCGAGTTCCGCCAGACTTTCCGCAAGATCATCCACAGCCACGTGGCGCGGCAGCAGGAGCCCTTCAAGGCGGGCGGCGCCAGCGGCCGGGCGCTGCCCGCTCACGCGCACAGGGACGGGGAGCAGATCAGCCTCCGCCTCAACGGCCACCCGCCGGGCTCCTCGTGGGCCAACGGCAGCGCTCCCCACCCCGAGCCCAGGCCCAATGGCTACGCCCGGGGACTGGCGGGCGGGGGGAGTGTGAGTGCGCCCCCTGGGGACACGGGGCTCCCCCACGTGGAACTCCTCAGCCAGGAGCTCCAGGGAACTGGCCTGGAGGGCCCCAGGGCCCAGGAGGGAGCCGGGGTTTCCTGAGGGTCTGCCCCCAGGAAGGCGAGCTTCCGACCCTTCTCTCTCCCCGGGGGGCCGCACCAGCCATGCCCTTCTGGACTGCCAGGCTGGCGGACACCACGGCTGGAGCAGCATGAGGCCCAGCGAGGCGGGTTCAGAGTCCGTGCCGGCAGGGATGTGGCGTATTTCATGCTGGCCGGGCCCGGTACCAGGCCAGGGCCGCGGCACAAGCAGCATCTTGGCTGGGCAGGGCCCGGCCCCCATTCCAGAAGCATCTGGAGGTGCCCCTGTCATCAGTCACAGCAGCGGTGGTGGCAGAAGAGGCTGGCCTGTCTCCCAGGAGGAAGGAAGTCTCTGGCAGGTCCCTGCCACCCCCCCCCCCCCGCCCACCTGCCCGGACTCCCCCTGGGCTGGGACCCGGCTCCGTCCAAGGGGGGCACCTGACTCCCCTCTCCACCCCGCCCCAAGAGAAAAACCGTAAGCGTGAGAAGCAGCTTCCTGTTTTGTTATTTTCTCGGCTCTCCCCCACTGCCCTGCCGGCGGGCGGGCGGCGAGTGCTACTGCGGGCCTGGGCTCTGCCCGCGCTGTCCTTGCCAGCACCCCCCTCCGGGGCAGCAGGGATTCCCTCTGGGGGCCGAGTGGGGGCCCAGGGAGGGCCTGGGTAGCCGAGAGCTGCCCGGGCAGAGTCTAACTGCTTTTCTTGAGTAGGGAATGTTGTTGTTGTTGTTGTTGTTTCGAGATAAAATAAAAATGAGCCACATTGTGTTTTAAGCCGTGAGAAGGTGTCTGCGTTCCTTTCCCGCCTCTCGCACGGGCTGGCACTCAGGCAGGTGTGAGAGGGCATGGCAGACAGACAGACAGACAGACACGCTCCTTCGTGCAACGCCCAGACCTGCCTGCTGTGGGGTGGAAGCAATTTCCGGTGAATCTCAGCCTTCACTCCTAACAGTGCGAGAACTAGGCCCCATTACCTTCCTCACATTCTTTTTTTTTGGGGGGGGCGAAGGGGATGGGGGGCCACACCTGGTGATGCTGTGGGCTTAACTCAGGACTCTGCACTCAGGAATCACCTCTGCAGTGCTCAGGGGACCGGAAAAGGTGCTGGGTATTGAACCTAGTTACCCAGGTGCCAAGCAAGCATCCTCTCCATTGTCCTGTCTCTCCGGGCCCTTCCCGGCGTCCTTAAAGAGAGCAGCTCCCCTGGCCTGTACCTCCCGGACGGCGCCCTCCTCACACCCACACCCCTGAGCCACCTCTCCCTCGGGGCCACAGGGGGATCTAGTAAAAGATCATGCTGGCGGGAGCCTGTGTCTGGGGTCTGCCTTTGATGGAGATGTGGGAACCCAGGGGACAGTGAGCACCCAGCCCGGGTGTCTGAAGCGTCCTGGGACAGGGGCGGTACAGGGGGTGGTTAGAACTTTTCAGGCCCATAGCGCCAAGGTCCCACTGGTGCACAGCGGAGAGCAACCTGCTTCTCATATTTTTTAAGAGAATCACCCAGCAATGCGTCACCCAGCGATGCACAGGGGTCACTCCTGGCTCTGCACTCAGGAATCACTCTGGCGATGTTCAGGGGACCATACGGATGCTGGGAATCAAACCCAGGTCAGCCGCGTGCAAGGCAAACCCCCTACCCGCTGTGCTATCGCTCCAGCCCCAACCTGCTTCTCTTAAACAGAGCGGTGCGGTCCCCGCAGACCACACAGCTGACAAGTGTCTCACTGAGACCCTTCTGCTCTTGCCCCACCCCATGAGCACCACAGCTTATGTGTGAGCACCCCACCAGGCATGCGACCGTGCAAGCTGGGGAGTGAGCAGGCGCGAGCTCCCCCGCCACGGGCTCCACAGCATTCCCCAAGCACCCCTAGTAGGAGCGAGATCCCAGCGCACACTCAGACAAGTGCCACAAAATGGGCCAGCGCTTCATTGAGCTTGGTGGCTGAGCACACGAGTACCCCAACCAGGCTGGGCACCCCCGCCTGCATGAGAACATGCAAAACAATGAAAGAAATAAAGTCAAAAATAACATTCCCATTTATAGAGAGAAATAGGTGCAGGAAAGATAGCAAGGGGTAAAGGTATTTTCCAACCCCAGTTCAATCCCCGGCACCACCAATGGTCCCCCGAACCCGGTCAGGAGTGATCCCTGAGTGCAGAGATCCAGATGTAGCTCCCCTGTCCAAAGGGCCAAAAGTTTGTAAATCTTAAGTATTCAAAAGGGAATAAGAGTCCAGGGGTGAGCATGCGCTGAGTGTCTGTGAGGTGCAGAGTTTGCCCCCGACTCCCTCCCACCCAGCTCCCAACACTATCCTAGTGAACCTCTAGCACCGTTACCTCAGAGCATCTGTGAGACCCAGAGTTCTTTTTTCTTTCTTGAAAAGTGTATTTATTTTTTTATCAAGAGGATTATTTTTAATGCACTGAAGTCACATTGGTTTATAACATTAGATTGGGTTCAGGTGTATAGCATTACGAATCAACATCTGATTATACCAATAAATATCAGCAGGTAACATCACTAAAAGTTTACTTCCCACACATAATTATACATTGACCCTCCTCTTTTTCTTTTTTTTTTTTTTTTTTTTTGCTTTTTGGGTCACACCCAGCGATACTCAGGGGTTACTCCTGGCTTTGCACTCAGGAATTACTCCTGGCGGTGCTTGGGGGACCATATGGGATGCCGGGGATCGAACCCGGGTTGGCCGCGTGCAAGGCAAATGCCCTACCCGCTGTGCTATCGCTCCGGCCCCGCTCCTCTTTTTTTTTTAATAAGATTTACACATTACTTCAGAAAATTCTATTTGAACTTATTTCAATAAACTTTTGGTCTGGAGGGGCTTATCTCAAACTCTAGAAATTTAGACTGAAAATAAACTTCAGAAACTATTCAGCCCAACACAACCTAAAAATGCTTGCGCAAATTTGCACAATGCCCTATACGCAGTGGAGTGAAGCAACATTTTTCTAGACAATCTTTTTGTCATCACAAAATTCTGTTGAAAGTGAATCTCCAGGGTGATAGAATTTGGATGTGGGACATTGGAGACCCAGGGTGTGCGCCCCCGTCCTCCCCCCACCCCACCCCCAGCTTCCAACACAGCCAGCGCCCTTACCTCAGAGCATTGCTCTGTCAGGCCTGCACCAGAGGACAGGGGCCCTATGACGAAAAACGCAGGGGCCGGAGAGCTAGTCCGCCACAGGTTAAGGGGCTTGCCTTGCATGTGGCAGACTCAGGTCCCATCCCCAGCCATGCTTATGATCCACCTGAGCACCAAGAGTGATTCTTGAACACGGAAGCAGGAGTAAACCCTGTGCACTGCCAGGAGTGATCTCAAAACACAAATTACACAGCTAAGAACCAAAAACAAACAAAAAAAAGCACTAGAGCATAATTGAGTCAAGCCTGTCCCTGCCACTTCCTCCTGCCCCTCCTCCACCCCAGCTCCCTGCTGGCTATGGGCCGAGGACAGGCTGCAGGACAGACACTGTCCATCCTCATGGTCACCCAGAGGTCAGGGGTCAGACAGAAGCTTAAAGACGGAGAGTGAAGAAACATCTCTCCCAGACTTCCCTAAAGCCGCTTAGGAGCTGTGCTTTGAGTGGTGGTGACAGGGGTGCTGATTAGGGGCAGGAAGGGACACTTGTAGTGACCAGGGCACTCTGACCTCAGGGCCCCAGGCTCTGCACACCCTCCCCTGCTCACTCACCCTGAGTCAGGCCTGAAGTGAAAGTGCCTGGCACCGCTCACAAGCAGGCCAGGCTCTCTGCCCACACGTGTGTGCCCGGTCGTGGGCACTGCCCGGGCAGCAGGGCTAGCTGCCCTCAGCAGCTGCATGAAGGAACCATGAGGCAGTTCCCAGACTTGTCTCTCTGGCCCAGGGCCCCTCTGCCTTCTCCTTATTCTTCCCCATGGGCCAGGGGGACTGGATGACCCCATCATTCAGGCCTGTCCCTCACACAAGATCCTGCCACAGGCTGTCTGTGGCCTCCGGGTGGTCCCGGCCACTCCCTGTGGCAGGCCCCGGGGAAGAGCAGAGAACTGGCTTCAGCTGGTGCCGGCTCGACATTGCTGGGGGAGACAGACACTCTAGCTCTCGCTCCACTCACGCCCTCTTTGGGGCTGGAGAGAGAGTGCAGGGCACTTGCCTTGCGCAGGTCTGGCCTGCTTTGATGCACATATGATCCCCGAACCTGCCGGGAGTCATCCCTGAGCACAGAGTGAGGAGTACAGGAGACACTACGGCAGGTAGGGCTCGTGCTTGGCAGGTGTCTGAGCCAGGTCCAATTCCTGGCACTATATGGTCCCCTCAACATTTCTGGGGTATCTCAGGTCTCCCCAGCACAGCAGGGCCCAAGCAGCCCCACACCCTTGGGGTCCTTCACTGGCCCGATGGCTCAATTGGCCAAGGATCGTGGGTGGGGTCCTTGGATCTCCTAAGCACTACTTAGAAGCACCCTCTTGCTCCCCCAAGAAAATCCACCTTTGCTGTTCTCCTCGACTGTTTTAGGGTCTTTCTCTGGTTGTGGGGAGCTCGCACAGAGCACTTCCTGAAGCTGCTCAGAGAGCAGGGGACTCAGGGGTGGGGGCTTCTGTTCTGAGGCCAAGAAGGGTCAAGGCAAGCCTGGGAGTGAGCAGAGTGGAAGTGACCAAGTCCTCAGTCTACTGGGGACTCTGAGGGGACAGAGGGACCCAGCGGGCTCAGAAGCCACCTACCTGCCGAGGGAGTGGGGAGGTTCCGCACATCCCCACTCTTGCCCCTGAGAAAAGGCGTGTTGGAGGCACCCCGCAGAGACGAGAACAGACCAGACCAGGCTGGGGACCACCGGAGACCACCACCTCTCCTCTCCCACCCGGTCCTGGGGCTGCTGTGAGGACACCCCACCCCACACTGAACAGCAGTAGTGCCCTGGACTAGTGAGTTACCCCAAGGGTGCGTGAAGACAGGCAGAGCCCAGGGAAGTTGTCAGGCAAGTCTCCTTCAGGCCCTTGTCCCTTCGGAGCCCCCCAGAGTGTGAGGTGGCTGTGGCCAGCGTGGCTCGGTGGCAGAGTATGTGCCTTGCACATGTGAGGCCCCAGGTTCCAGCCCTGGCTTTGATCTCCAGACCACACACACGCACAGTGTCGATTACCCCTCCTGTGCCCCTCGCTCATGAGGCTCCTTGATGCAGCCGTCACTCATCTTTGGCGGTCACTGTTGGGACAGCCCTGGGGGCATGGGATGGACACGCAGACCCCAGCTCCTAGACGCTCTGACTCTGTCCTGTAGTTTATCAGAGAAGGGGCAGCTCTGCAGTGTCCTGAGAAGCTCTGGCCAAGAGTCGGGCTGGAGAGGGACGACAAGAGCCAGGGCAGGACGGGCTGGACGTGTCAGCACAGGCTGGGCGAGTGACCACTGTTTCCTCAGGGAGATTCATTTCTGCAGGGGAAAGACTGCACAGGACCCTCTCACTGCTCTGCCCAGGGAAGGATTTGCTTCTGTGTGTGTGTGTGTGTGTGTGTGTGTGTGTGTGTGTGTGCGTGCATGTGGGAGCATGTGATTTTCATTTTTTTCCCCAGAAACAAAATGGTCTGACTTCTAAGTACCAGCTAAATAAGCCCTTAGTAGTGACTGGAGCAACAGAACAGCAGATAGGGCAGTTGCCCTGCATAGCCAACCCGAGTTCAATCCCTGGCATCCCATATAGTCCCCTGAAGTGATCCCTGAGTGCAGACCCAGGAGTAGGCCCCGGACACAGCCAGGTGAAGCTCTTCGAGAGAGCCAGGCTAGGGCTGGAGAGAGTCGAGAGGTTGTAGTTTGCCTGGCACGTGGCTGAACCCCAGTCAGATGTCCAGCACCGCATACAGTCCCTGAAGTGCCACCGGGAGTGATCCTCGAGCACAGAGCCAGGAGAAAGCTCCGAGAACCACTGGCTATGACCCCTCAACCAGACGAAAGCATCAGAGGGCTCAGTGAGGGCAGAGCAGGCCAGGGCCTGAGCCCTGTCTTCCGAAGCTCGGCTCTGCCCTCAGCCACTTCACGCGTGCCCGCTGGGGCAGGGTGGGGCTGGGGGCTCTGAGGGTCAGCTAAGGAGAGTGGTCCTGGGGCAGCCTGGCAGGGCAGCAGGAAAGGAGCGAGCACGGGCTCCGGCGAGAGCCAGCTCACCGAAGTGGAATGAGAGGTCAGACGGGCCTGGCCTTCAGAGACCAGCCAGGGCCCTCTCCAGGCCGGATTCCTCAAGGCGTCTGCAGGGATGTCAGGGCGAGAAGGAGCTGAAGGAAAGCACACCTGATTTACATCTGCCTACATGGAATTACGCCACCATCTGCAGGCAATTTTCAAGTTAAAATGTTGTCAGAGGATTGTCACAGTTTTGATCTTTCTTTTCTGTTCTTTCTCAATCCACCCACACCTTCTAGATGGATTGAAAGGAGGAGTGAGGGGGATAGAGCCGGTTTAGACTCAGCGCTTTGGGGGATTGTTAAAGTTACATGGGACTTTGAAAAAAAAAAGTGATCTAGTTTTATCTTAAGGGAAGTTCAGACCCGGAACCCAAAGTCACAGCTATTCTGACGGTGACAGCACTTCAGAGGGAGGGGAAAGGTGTAAACTTTTGGGGTGACAAAGTCAGGCATCCTACAGTGCTCCCCAGGCTAGCTCTCAGCACTTCAGCTTGACTCTCTTTTGCTGCCTGATTCGGACATGCCAAACCATTTCCCACTGCTCCGTCCAACCACCACTGGCCTCTCCAGATCCCAGTGCAGACCCAGCCCAGCTCACACTCAGGCCTGGGGCCGACTTCCCTGACCATGGTCCGCAGGCCTCCCGCTGCACTGCCCACTCGTAGATAAAACAGAAAAGCAAACAGATAAGTGCTTCAGAAGGTTTTACAGGCACCCAGGCTTATTAGTATTCTTATGAGATGGTATGAACAGCCGTTATTGATTCGGAAGACACGAGCGGGCCAGCAACCGTAGCTCTGGTATTCCTGATGTCACGAGGGGGGAGGAAGGAGGAAGACGGAAGCGGGAACCGGGTGGCCGCTCAGGTTCTCCTGCGCAGGGACACTGCCCAGCTGTTGCCAGAGAGAGGGACATGGTGAGTGAGACTCGAGCCAGACCCCAGCAAGCCACTGGTGTCTGTGGGTCGGAAATGGATGTGGAACTGGCAGAGGCCGGGGCACAGACTGTGGGTCATTCCCTGTCCTCGGTCCTGGCCCGTCCCGATTGTGTACTGATGTCTGGAATCCAGAGGGATGGGGGCTTACCAAAGGCGGGGACAGAGAAGGGCTGTAGTATTGGCCGACCAAATCTGGACCCTCCAAATGCTCTCGGGGGCTAGACAGATAAAATTGAGATAAAATCAATATCAAGTCCTGAATTTGAATGAGCAAACGTGCCGGGAGGAAGGAGGAGAGGAGGACTTGGCTGTCTCGAGTCCCTGTCAGAGCAGTGCGGCCACTGGGGCAGAGAGCAGGGTGGTAGGGTGCTGCCCTGCAGGCGTGGGCCGCCTCTGTGGTCTCTTCACCGTCCCAGGAACCGGGGGTGATGTTGGCAGCACACCCAAGTGAGTGCTCTCCCGTGCACTGCAACCAGACCCACGTGTGCAGCACAGTCGAGCATGTGACCCCAACATGGTAACAAGGACAACTAAGGAAATAGGGAAGGGGGACATAGAAGAGGACAGGATGGGGTAAGGTATGGTAGGGCAGGGCAGGAGAGGAGGAAAAGGGACTTTTTTAAAATGTAGGAGTTGGGCTGGAATGATAGCACATCGGGTAGGGCATTTGCCTTGCACGCGGCCGACCCGGGTTCTATTCCCAGCATCCCATATGGTCCCCTGAGCACTGCCAGAAGTAACAGGAGTAATTCCTGAGTTAAGAGCCAGGAGTAACCTCTGTGCATCACCAGGTATGACCCAAAAAGCAAAAAAAAAAAAAAAAAAGGATGTCTTGCTGCCACAAGAGTGGCCGCGTGCTCCTGGAACTCCTCCAGAATTCCAGATAGTTAGGGTCTGGAGAAATCTCTGCAGAGAGCTGCTCAGTTCAGAGATTCTTTTGTGTGTCTCTGGATCATGGCCATTAAGGAGCTTAAGTAGCAGCCCAAGGCAGTTTGTGGGTGTGACCTCCAGGGTCCCATGGGAACGGGGGATGAGAAGGACCAGACCATCCCCTATCCCTTGAGACCTGGAGTTTGCAGTCACTGAACCCGTGTACCTGCACTTCTCACTGGGTTCTGGAAGTTGGCGGCCACCAGGGCTCTTAGGGAGCAGGTGGAGGGACGACACCTGCCCCCATCTGAGGCACCCTGGTGAAGTCCGGAGGATCTCTGCAGTGAGCTGCTCCTTTCATAAATTCTTTTGTGTGTCTCTGGATGGCCATTAAGGAGCTTAAGTAGTAGCCGGAGGCAGTTTGTGGGCCTGACCTCCAGGGTCCCATGGGGAGAGGGGATAACAAGGACTGGCCCATCGCCTATCCAAAAAGAGATTTTTATTTCTTTTATTTTTGGGCCATACCCGGTGATGCACTGGGGTTACTCCTGGCTTTGCACTCAGGAATTACTCCTTGCAGTATACGGGGGACCATATGGGATGCTGGGAATCGAATCTGGGTCGGCCGTGTGCAAAGCAAACGCCCTACCTGCTGTGCTCCAGCCCCCGAAAAGGGATTTTTTTTAGTGTGGACCTTTGTCGATAAGTTCAGTCTTTACTGACTGTGGACGTGACTGTAGGTCCAAGCTGCATCTCTGCGCGGTGAGTTGAAGGAAACCACAGTGTGCCCGATCCGAACAGAACACTCACAACTCGGCTCTCAAAGCACCAGCAGCAACCTGGAATTCCGTGTGGACCAACGGCTCGTGGCACCCATCTCTCAGCTCCCCCAGCAGGACTTACAAGTGGCCTGAGGAAGGCAGTCAGGATGGGAAGGAGATGAAAGAGCCATGGGAACGAGGGAGAAGCCAGGCTGCAGGGGGCGGAGGGGACCAGGTGGGGACCAGCACAGCTCTGGGTGCTCCAAGCCACAGTGCAGCCCGAGTGTAGGACAAGTATTGGGGCTTGGAGATCCCAGGAATAGCGAATTCATGTCTGGGGCCACTAGGTAGCAATTATATGGCTGCACCCTACGAGCCCTCAGGGGCCTCACACACACACACACACTCACACATACACACACACACACTCACACACACACACACACTCACACACACACTCACACACACTCACACACACACTCACACACACACTCACACATACACTCACACACACTCACACACACACACACTCACACACTCACACACACTCACACACGCACACTCACACACACACACTCACACACACTCTCACACACACTCACACACACTCACACACACACTCACACACACTCACACACACACACTCACACACACTCACACACACTCACACACGCACACTCACACACACACATTCACACACACTCACACACACACTCACACACACACACACTCACACACACTCACACACACACTCACACACGCACACTCACACACTCACACACACACTGTGGGCCCCTGTGCCTGCCCAGAGCTCTGAGGGCACAAAGTGAGGGCAGCTCCTCTCTCTGCTAATTTAGAGGTCCTCAGAACCCCAAGCAGCGGTGAGAGATCAGACAGGTGATTGGTGGAGGGAATGATCAAGTATCAGAATTGTTTCTTGATGCTTCGGTTGTGGCTTGGGGGGGGGGGGGGTGGAGGGTGGATGATGTGCAGGGAGGCACAGCCAGTGGTGCTCAGGGCTTAATTCCTGGCTCTGTGCTCAGGGATCACTCCTGGCAGACTCGGGGGATCAAATGGGGTGCTGGGGATTGAATCAGGGTTGGCTGTGTGCAAGGCTAGTACCATCGCTTCAGCCCAGTGAAGTTGTTCCTGGTTTGTTTGTTTGTTTGCAGTCACCACCTTGGACAGAGAGAGAACGCAGAGGCAGGGGTTTGTTTGCCTTGCACACAGCTCACCCCAGGTTTTGATCTCCAGGCCCACCACGTATTTGGTCTCCTGAGCCTGCCAGGAGTGATCCTTTTTTTTTTTTTTTTTTCCTTTTTTCTTTTTGGGTCACACCCGGCGATGCTCAGAGGTTACTCCTGGCTCTGCACTAAGGAATCACTCCTGGTGGTGCTGAGGGGACCATGTGGGATGCTGGGAATTGAACCCAGGTTGGCCACGTGCAAGGCAAACGCGCCTCCCCCCAACCCCCCACTGTGCTATTGCTCCAGCCCCCAGGAGTGATCCTTGAGCATAACGTCAGGATTAAGTCCTGAGCACCGCCAGGTGTGGCTCTAACCTACAAAGGCATGGGCGGAATGAAAGGAAACGAAAGCGTCAGTAGGGGCCACCGCAGGTGGCCGATCCCACAGAGACAGTGTGGCCCGAGCCCCAGAAGCACGTGCTATCCAGTGGGAGCAGAGGGACACTGGGTACAGGCTTGGAGCAGCTCTGGGTAAAGCACACTCTGCCCACGTAACGAAGGGCTCCCACCAAGGGGAGGCCCTTCACCTCCTTCCCACCTCCCAGTCTGCGTCCCTAGGTCCCTATTGTCATTGCAGGGCATCTTTCCTCCCCGGCCCCACTAATCCTTCTGAATCTGTTCCCCACATTGTACCCCAGGGATCAGCCCGAGTCACACTAAGACTGACAAGACTGACGCCTCCGCTCTCAGCCACCCTGAGAAACTCCATTATCAGGTACACCTCCCCAAAGCGCACCTCCGAGCGCGCCCCTCCCTCGCCCCCAGTCTTTCAGCGAGGCTTCACGGGTCAGATTAAGCCTGGCACCCCAGGGGACCCTTCTCCCACTCTTTTCCCTCCCCACTGCCCAGGAGCCCCCAGCCTGCCTTTCCCTTTGGGAGGCCACTTAGCCTGGAATGCTGGTCCTCCATGTCTGTCCTACTTAAGATGCTTCCCAGGTTTGAGGGAGCACCTGAAAGAGCATCCCCCTCTCACGGCCTCCGGAGCCCTCTGCGGAAGGCACTTCCTCACCCTTCCGAGTTCTGGGGACCTGGGAGCCTGCCCGCAGCAGGAAGTCTCACCCTGCTTTCAGGAACACCCCTTCTTAGGCCAGGCAGATACGCAGGACATCAGGCTCTTGCCTTGCACATAGCTGTGCTGGCTGCAACCCCAGTTTGAATCCCCAAGCACTGCCCAGGATCTCTGGGTATGACCAAAAAAAAAAAAACCAGAAAGTTCTTTTTGTCTGCTTAAAAATGACCTTAGTCCTAGAGAAAGGCTAATTTTCTGTGTATATATTATCTCTCTGGGCAGAAGCAACAGTGCAGCAGGTAGGTAGGGCATTCGCCTAGCATGCAGTCCACCCAGGTTTGATTCCTCCACCCCTCTCGGAGAGCCTGGTAAGCTACCAAGAGTATCTCGCCCCCACGGCAGAGCCTGGCAAACTACCTGTGGCATATTCGATATGCCAAAAACAGTAACAAGTCTCACAATGGAGACATTACTGGTGCCTGCTCGAGCAAATCGATGAGCAACGGGATGACAGTGATACAGTGATACAGTGATATATTATCTCTCTACCTGGACAGTAAATTCAACTTCCAACCAGAGTCCCAGAGAGGAGAGTGGAGCCCTCTGGCCTCCACCCCAGATGCTGAGCACGGTGAGCACTTGTCAGGGAGTGCTGACATGTAATGAGGTAATGAGAGGGGTGGCCTTGAAGCAAAGAGTCCTCTGCAGTCATGGATGGCCATGTGACTTCGAGTTTGGGGGCCACCTTTCCTTCCCTGCAGAGCTCTGAGGCGGGGAGCTGGACGACAAAGTTCCTTCTCTGAGTTTTTGACAGAGGACTGAGGCAGCCCTGGACTGGCTAGGGAAGAAGCCAGGTTGGCTATGGACGAGTCCTTCCAGGGAAAGAGGGAGAGGGAGACGGGCAGCTAATAGCTCTGGAGGAAGGAAGGCCAGGCCAGGCTAATGGGATAATTGGATAATCCTCAGAGCGAGGGGCTGCCAGGCTGGGGCCAGCTGTTAGAAGCAGACACAAATAGCACAAGCAAAACAAGGGCGCTGGTGCAGGAAGCAGCTTGCTGAGAGATATGGGGGAGGGGATGGCCGAAAGCGGGGAGCTAGAAAGGAAATTGGAGCCCCCCCTGCCCCCCACCATTCGGTGGGGCTACTGAGGACAGGCCCTTGGGGACCCTGCATCAGACACTAACAAAGATTCCATTTAGGGCCTTGAACCCTTTTCTGCATCAGGGAACATTTTTAGAGACCATGGGCTTATCTTGGCCTCAGGATGAGCCCTTGGGGTCCTGACATCCTCACCCCTGAGCAATGGGGTTTCTGCAGAGGAGCCCCCCTGTTTGGCCTGTTGGTGAAAATATTGCCCGACTCTGAAGGATCACAAGATCCTTTTCCAGGTGGTCCTTGAAGCCGGGGGAGCATGTTAAGTAGGGAAGACATGGAAGACCGGAATTCCACGGAAGACCAGAATTCCAAGGAAGACCAGAATTCCATGGAAGACCAGAATTCCAGGCTCAAAGTCCTCCCCAAAGAAAATGGCAGTTAGGAGGACCCCAGGGGGGTGGCCGTTCAGGAGGATCCCAACTCTGCCGCGAGATTCCCGCCACTTCAGGTCTACCTGTGGAATAGAGCACAGCAGGACGCGTAGATACAGGGGTCTGGCCTAGCTGTTGGGCTCCTAGTGTCAGCTCTGGTGCCTGGTGTAATTCATGGCGTGTTGATCTCCCTGGGCCTTACTTAGCCCATCCATGTATGGGGGGTGGGGTCAAAGAACATTACTCTCACTTGTAGGGTTGTTCTAAAGATAATGAATGTTTAATGTTTCATTCTGACTGGGAGGTTTGGATTTTAGACGCAACCTGACAAGTATGTCAGTCTCAACTCTCTTCTCACCCTCTCTGCCCTTAGGAAGGCTCTTTCCTTTCTGCGAGTTCCAGTTTTTTCCACCACAAGGTGATATAGGTGTATTCAATAAGTGAGTGTGGTGCCCTCTCGCCACGTGCATTTGGTGGTCGTGAGCCGCTTTCCCCACCCCGGCCTGCAGCCGCTGCCAACAGATGCATGAGGGAAGGAACAGGGCCGCCAAGCTGGTGATCAGTCACCGTTTATTCCGATCTTAGTCCCTCGGATTATTCCATTCTCCCCGCGCTCCCGTCCCAGTCTCACAGTGCACCCCATACCAGTCTCACACTGCCCCTCGTTCCCATCTCCTGCTTTCCCGTCTCTCCAGTCTTGTAGCCTCAGTCAAGGGTTGGAGGTAGCAACTACACCCAGGTCAGATAGCATAGCCAACATACGTAAAACCCTTCCTTCTGGGGAGGCTCTTCTAAGACAAAGCTTTCCTCCTGCTAGGAGATCCGCTCAAGGGCAGAATTTCATCTAAGGACATACTTCTCCTTTCCATAGTCCACAAACAATCATCTTAGATTTACTTCTTAATAATCTTTCTAGTCATTTTGTATGGACACAGTAAGAAATATGTTAGGTTTATAGGGTGAGGGTGACTCTCCTGGGGACTATAGAGCCCAGACTACAGTCCTCAAGCCAGATTGTAGCACTGTAGCACTGTCAACCCATTGTTCATCGATTTGCTCGAGCGAGCACCAGTAACGTCTCCATCGTGAGACTTGTTATTGTTTTTGGCATATCGAATATGCCACAGGTAGCTTGCCAGGCTCTGACATGCAGGGCGGGATACTCTCAAAAACCCAGGTCGGCTGCGCGTGCAAGGCAAATGCCTAACCCGCTGTGCACAGCAGGTAAGGCATTAGCATAGCAAGCCAGATTAGTCCTTCCTAATCCTAGCAGCGTTCTTGTCCAGTCACTTCTCTTTGGGTCATGACAGAATTTGTCCATGACCATGCTCTTAACTTATTATAGGTTTTATGGCACTTGGCCTGTCTCATTTCCATGCCAGGGTAGCTTACAGCTTTCCCTGGGTCGATCCAGTCCCTACGTCGGGACTCTGCTTTTGGAGTGCTAGGAACTAAGAGCAACTGAGGCTTAAGTCAAGTAAATATGACAGATGCCCAGGAATAAATATTGTTCGGAGTCAATTAACTTCCAAGTTATAAAAGCATAGCATTAACTGTCTTCCTGTGTCTATACAAAAAGAACATTGCTTTAAAGTAAACTGTGCTAGGGATATAAAGGAAAGACAAAAGCAATATTTCACTTATAAATACAAAATTCAGATTCCTTAGGAGAATCTGACCTTACAAGTCACAAGGTCTGATTTGGGGATATAAGTGATTAAAAATAGGGAAGCAGAGCACAGAGGAGAAGTTAAAGATAGACACAGAGGAATGGGAGTACCTCGGGAGCACTGTGATGGGTGTAACCCAATAAACCAAAACTCCTGGCGTCAGGGGCAGAGGGGAATGGATGAACCCAATGTTAAAGCTAAAGTGTTTAGAACTATATCCCAACAGTCTTTTTTTTTTCTTTTTGGGTCACACCCAGCAATGCTCAGGGGTTACTCCTGGCTCTGCAGTCAGGAATTACCCCAGGAGATACTGGGGGACCATATGGGATATCAGGGATTGAACCCAGGTTGGCAGCACCACATATGGTCCTCCAGGCACTGCAAGGAGTGATGTCTGAGCACAGAGCCAGGAGTACTGCTGAACGCAGAGCCAGGAGTACCCTGAGTACCGCTGAGTGTTGCCCAAAAGTAAAAAAAACAAACAAAAACCTGATACATTTAAAAGCAAATACAAGAAAATTGCTTTATGATCTTTAGGCAAATAGAGATTTCTCAAAATCTGAAAACTGAAGGCAAAAGCCGTAGAAGAAAATACTGCAAAACTGACTGCAGAAAATTTTTTAACCTTTTTTCTTTTTACAACAAAAAGCAACATAAAGAAGCATAACACATTTGGGGAAAGGCTCTATAATGTATAATCAGTAATCAATAAAAGACTATTGTCCCTAATATATATGAAATAAAACAGGAAAATAAATAACATATTAGGTAAGTTGGTGGAGTCACAATCAGGCAATTTAGAAAAACCCTGATGATAATAAACATGTGAAAATAAATTCAGTTTTAGGACTGGAAAGATAACATAGCAGATAGGGCACTTGTCTTGCATGCTGCCAACCAGACAGATCCCTGGGATCCCATGTGGTCCTCCACGCCCACCTGGAGTGATTTCCGAGTACAGAGCCAGAAGTAACTCTTGAGCACCGCCAGGTGTGACCCAAAACCAAACAAGTAAATAAATAAATTAAATTTCACTAATAGGGAAATGCAGTCACAGTCATCTTTTTGCTCATCAATTTGCTCAAGCGGGCACCAGTAACGTTTCATTGTGAGACTTATTGTTACTGTTGTTGGCATATCAAATACACCACGGGTAGTTTGCCAGGCTCTGCCATGCGGGCGTGATACTCTTGGTAGCTTGCCGGGCTCTCCGAGAGGGGCAGAGGAATCGAACACGGGTCGGCTGCCTGCAAGGCTAACACCCTACCTGCTGTGCTATCGCTCCAGCCCAGGGAAATGCAAGTTAAAATATATTTCACAGCCATGGAGTCAGCACAATGGTAAAAGTTTAAAAGTGTATTGGAGACTAGGGATAATGTGGATATGGTACAGTGGCTCAAATCCTATCACCAAAAACTAAATCATCAAAGCAAAGTGTTGGTGACGGGGAACCAAGAGATGGCTAAGGGGTTAAAGCACCTGCCTTGCAAGCATGAGGCCACCAGTTCAGCCCCCAGTGCCACCCACCAAGCACCCCAGGGGGATCCCCACAGTCCTGCTGTCTGTAACCCCGGCAGCCAGGTGTGTGTGAGAGCCAGGCTAGAGAGGTGCCCCCATGGAGCACCATGACCAGGGTGGTGGGATACATTGTTTTTAATGTGTTGGTGAAGAGTAATCATGTGATTTGAGCACTGGGACTTTGATTTTACTCTTTACGGAGGGGACGGACCTCTCTCTGTGTTGAGAATGGATTCAATATAGTAGCCAGGGAGATGGGGAAGGGGTAGGGCTGATCATTACTGCAAGAAAAAGGAAATATATGTATATATATTTGTATATATATTTATTTATACATATATGAATATTTTATATATTTAGATATTTATTTATATGTATATATACATATATATGGAATAAGAAGTGGCATG
This sequence comes from Sorex araneus, assembly GCF_027595985.1. Classification (NCBI taxonomy): domain Eukaryota; kingdom Metazoa; phylum Chordata; class Mammalia; order Eulipotyphla; family Soricidae; genus Sorex; species Sorex araneus. Next base: position 46,611,957 of record NC_073312.1, read on the forward strand.
CAGTGCTTCCATTGACCATTGATCCTACCATGTTATGTAATGAAAACCCATGACAACACTAGCTCAGTTGAAGATGTGAATATACTAATCCTAGGCCTCAGTCTTCATTAAAGATATGTAGAAAACCGGGGCTGGAGAGATAGCACAGCGGGTAGGGCGTTTGCCTTGCACGCGGCCGACCCGGGTTCAAATCCCAGCATCCCATATGGTCCCCTGAGCATGGCCAGGGCTAATTCCTGAGTGCAGAGCCAGGAGTAACCCCTGTGCATTGCCAGGTGTGACCCAAAAAGAAAAAAAAAAAAAGATATGTAGAAAACCATCCACATGGATGTTACAGTAACACTGAAACACTGGAGCAATTCTCCAAAATGAAATGAATAAAGGAACAGAGGTCTGTTTCCTTCACATAGCAGAGATAATGAGTGAATGTAATATATCAATATTCTGTACATCCAGACTAAATTTCCTGTGCATGCCTTGAATTATTTTTTTTTTTGTGCTATCAGGGCTATTGTTCTTCCTTGACCTTAATCCAATAATTTCCCCCCTTTATTTAGACACCATGTTTTACAAAGTTGTTGATGATGCATTTGTTATAGGCATTCAATATTTTAACACCAGTCCCCGTATCAGTGTGACCTTCCCTCCCCACTGTCCCCATTTACCCGACCAACCCCCAAGCCTGCAGTGCAACAAATTTTAATACTATCGTTAGACGTTGCTTCCTCTTAAGACACCCGCAGATCCTTCAGACTCTAGCATTACAGGCGAGAAAACCAAGACACAAAAAAGGTTGAGCTGTGGTGAGTTTGCAGGAAATGTATGGCAGAACCAAAGCTGGGAGCTGGTCTTCTGGCTTCTCATAGTGAGGAAGGCTACAAACAGACACTCTCAGGGAACAGAGCACAGAGAGGCGAGCCTGCATCCTGCTGGGGTGCTCAGTTCCTCAAACCAGTCTCCAACATTCTAGTCTCTGCCTACAACCCTTTCTAGCTGGTGGAGTGTCTGGACCTGCCTCACCACCAAACCACCACATCACTCGGTAGGTGAAACTCTGTACTGCATCTGTGAGATGAGTTGGTTCATTTGTTGGGTACCAATAAGGCCCACCTGGCTGCCACATGCTCTCAATATAATTAAATGAAATAAAGGATAAGAAATGATTGGGCTGGAGAGATTCTACAGCGAGTAAGGCTCTTGCCTTGCATGTGGTTGACTCAGGTTTGATCCCCAGCATCTCATATGGTCACCCGAGTACCGCCAGCAGTAAGCCCTGAGCATTTCCAGGTGTGCCGCCCCCCGCTTAAAAACCCACCCAAAATAAGAAATTATAGGCATAGTAAATGCATGATAAATTATTAACTTGTTATTATTCTCAGGAATAGAAATCCCTGCCCTCTTCAAAGAAACTGTTCGGAGAGGACCACAAGGCATGGTGACGGGGGTGTTGGCCTTACCCCGGAAGGTAGACCTTGGAGGCCGCTTCCTTCTCCGGCTCCTCCTGCTGGATTTTGCCGCATTCTCCCCTACAGGAGGACTAGCAGGAAGGCTCAGTTGCCAGGAGACAAGGCTGAAGTTAGGACTGGGGAAATAGCTCAGAGGACTAGAGCTTATGCCTGGTCTGCGCAAGGCCCCAACTTCTCTCCCCAACTGCATGGCCCCTGAGCACTGCTGAAAAAATCCTTGAGGACCCTGGAGTACCCCCATGGTGAACTTGGTGGTCCCCAGAGTGGCCCAAGTTTGAGCAGCACAACATCCCTGGGCCTGAGCCATGAACCATAAGTCAATATCACAGGAAGTGGCCCCTGGGCCCTTGAACAGTGCTTGGGAGTCCTCACCCCCCACAAAATACATATATTCTATATGTATAAGCTAGCTACGTAGGTCTTCAAAAATCTCTTTCCTGTGCCTTGTCTCTGGATCCAGCCTTCCCTGTCTCTTTCTTGGGTCGCTGAGGTTCTGTACAATCTCCTCTTGTCCCATGACTGTTGGGTTTCCACTCCCTGGGCCTACCAGGATCCCCACCAGGTTGAGAACTGTGCCGTGTTGGCAGAGCTGGTATTTAACAAATGCTGACCTAAGCTTCCTCCTTGTGCTGAGCTGTTCCCTCGGAGCACAGGAAAAACATCTGTGGTCCCTCCCACGGGCGGACAGAGATCCCTGCCTGCGCCCTCCCCACCCAGGCTCTGCGCTTCTTCAAACAGGAGCTGATGGTAAACCAGAGGGTAGAGGGAGGACAACTGCCCAGAGCACATGCCCGGATGCCACTGCCGGCCCGTCCTCCTCCTCTTTGGCCCAGGTTTCACCCTGCCATGTCCCTCGAGCCTGGGCAGACAATCCAAGTGCCCTGTGAGAGATGAGTGGGTATATGTGTGTGGTATATACGCCCGGGACTGGAGCAACAGCACAGTGGGTAGGGCATTTGCCTTACATGCGGCCGGCCTGGGTTTGATTCCTCTTTCCCCCTTGGAGAGCCCGGCAAGCTACTGAGAGTATCCCGCCCTCACAGCAGAGCCTGGCAAGCTACCCATGGCGTATTTGATATGCCAAAAACAGTAACAAGTCTCACAATGGAGACGTTACTGGTGCCTGCTCGTGCAAATCGATGAACAACAGGACGACAGTGCTACATATGCCCAATGGAACAATACTCAACTATACTCAACAATACTCAACTATTGGAGAAGACGAAACAATGCTGCCTTCTGCTGCAACAAGGATAAGTCCTGCCTTCTGTTGCGAAATGAAGTCAGTCAGAAAGAGACAGACAAATATTGGATGACCATATTCATCTCTCTGGCCCCTAACTCACAGAGTTTTTTGTTTTGTTTTGTTTGCTTTTTGGGTCACACTCAGCGATGCCCAGGGATTACTCCTGGCTCCGCACTCAGGAATTACTTTACTCCTGCTGGTGCTTTGGGGAGCATATAAGATAACCGGGGATCGAACCCAGGTCGGCCGCGTGCAGGGCAAATGCCCTACCCACTGTACTATTGCTCTGGCCCCGACACAGTTTTAAACAAAACAAGGAAATACAACAATATGCCACAAATGTCAAAGTGGAACAAAAATCCAGAGAAAAGTTCAAATGTAATAGAATTGAGGAGCTTGCCTGAAGAACCGTTTTTTAAAATAACTGTTATAACAAGGTTAAAGGAAATAAGAAAATCATTCAAGAAACAAAATAAGATCTATAAAAAGAGAAACTATTAAAAAGCCTCAAACAGAAATAATGGTTTAAAAAATGCACAGTAGCTGGGCTGCAGCATACAATAGAGGGATGTAACAGTAAACAACATGAAGTAGTTAATAGAGCCGAGGAGCTAAAAATAAGAGTTAGCAGGGCTGGAGCAACAGTACAGCAGGCAGCGCACTTGCCTTGCACGCAGCCCATCCAAGTTCAATCCTCAGTATCCCACATGGTCTTCCAAATCCCACCAGGAGTGGTCCCTTAGTGCAGAGCCAGGAGAAAGCCCTGAGCACAGCAGGGTATGGCTTCCCCTACCCTCCTCCCTCCCTCTCTAAAAAAGAAAAAAAAGAAAAAGAGTAGTAAACATCTGAACAGAAGAGCATATGGGAAAAAACAATTGTAAAATATGAGAGCAGTGTAAGAGTTCAATGAAACAAACACTTCAAGAGGAGTAATGGCGCCGTGTAGGGCTCCCAGGAAAGAAAGAGAGTACTTAAAGAAATACTAACTGAAGTCTTTCATACTCGGCTGGGCCGGAGAGATAGTACCGTGGGTAAGGTGCTTGCCTTGCACATGACAGACCTGGGTTTGACCCCTTGAACCCCATATGGTCCCCCGAGCCCATCAGGAGTGATTCCTGAATGCAGAGCCAGGAGTAGCCCCTGAACACTGCTGGGTGTGAGCCCCAAAAACAAACAAACAAAATTAAACAAAAAAAACTTGCATACTTGAGGAAAGAAATTAAGTATTCAAATACAAGAGGCTCAAAGAGGCTCAAATAGCCATTGTCATTAAAGTATTAAAAATGAAAGAAAAGGGCCTGGGGAGAGAACTCCATAGACTAAAGCACATGCTTTATCCACAGGATTCCCTGGTCCAATCCCTGGCATTCATGGTCCCCCAGGAGTGACTCCCAAACACTGAACCAGGAGCAGTCCCAGTACCACTGAAGAAGCCCTGCTCTCAGTAGAAACCCCAAAGACAAGGCTGGGGTTTGACTCAGTGGTTACACAGACCTGGGTTCAAAACACACACACACACACACACACACACACACACACACACACACAAGAACAACTTGCTTCAAGCATCAAGGGAAAATAAAACTACAAGCAAGAAAATCCGTATCTGATGAGTCAGGGAATTTTAAACAGAAAGCCTATAGCACAGAAGGCGATGGATTTCCAACTTAGAGTTGTCTGCCCTGCCAGACTACTGTTTAGAAAAGCAGGAAAGATAAAGGTACTGAAAAAGAAATTATAGCAGGAGACAGAGAGACAGTACAGCAGGTGGTGTGCCTGCCTCGCACACAGCTGACCCAGATTCTATACCCTGGCACTGCATATGGGCCCCCAAGAGCTGTCAGGAGTGATCCCTGAGCACAGACCCAGGAATAAGCCCTGAGCACAGCCAGATGGGCCCAAAAACCAAAAGGAAAAAGAAACAATTGAAGCAATCCATCACCATTAAACGAGTTCTAGGAGAAACACTAAGGAGATTTCTAAGATGAAGCGTGATCTCACCTTCAGGTAAGGAACCGCGGAGACGATGCAGAGGGGTGGGGTGAGGGAAGGTTAAGGACACTGCCCTTGGCCTGCTCCTCAACCTGTGTTCTCCCTTGAACACGCATCTCGCTTGCTTGCCTCTAAGTCTCTCTGCAGCAGTTACTAATAGAATGAAAGAGTAAGATCAACAGTAACATAATAACAGTAGGAAGTTTTTATTACTATTACTTTTACTTTTTTTTTTTTTTTTTTTGGCTTTTCTGATCACACCTGGAAATGCTCAGGGGTTACTCCTGGTGGTGCTTAGGGGACCGTATGGGATACTGGGATCTAACCCGGATCTGCTGTGTGCAAGGCAAATGCTCTACCCGCTGTACTATCACCCCAGCCCCACAGTAGGAAGTTTTAATACCACACCTAAACTACAGACAATTCTACTGAACAAACAAAGGTAATAAATAAGGAAATGGCCTTAAGTAATGAGCCAGGACAGACGGGCCTTATGGACATTTGTAGAACTATTGACCCCCAAAAGAGCCGAGATCATTTTTTGTTTAAATGAATATTTTCAAGAATATATCGTGTAAAAAAAAAATATATATATATATATACCATGTGCTGAAACATAACTATCAATAAACTTATGGCTATTAAACATGCGCTGCTGTATTCCTTTAGTTTTGAATATTAGGGTAGAGAAGCAATGAGGGGGCCTTCCATGTAAAGTGGAATCAGGAAATCAAGGAAAGGGAAGATGAATGTATATCCAAGTCACTCAGGAACTTTTGTGCAGGTGCAAGAAACTTAGGTCAAAGTGGCCACAAGATTGTTTAATAGGAGACGGACGAATGTAACTCCATGTTTACTGCTAGAAACCAAAGCTTTGTGTGAAATCTTGAATTTCTGGGGAGGGAGGGCGGGAGAGTAGGGAAGCATGTACCTGATCCCCTTCCCTCATCCCATGGGTTGAAATGGGAGCCCATGGGCTTTGGTGACCCCATCCTTGGGAAATGTTTATTTGATGGTTGATTTTGCGGTATGGGTTTACTTCCTTTCCCTTTTGCAATCTTTTGCTACATACATGCTGATCCTTTTCCCATTCCCTTTCTGTACCCTGGGAAAATACAATGAATAAATAAAAACTTACTGGTACTAAAAAAAATAAGCTTATGGCTATTGAAATAATACCAACAATCTTTTCTGATCACAATGCAATGAAATTAGAATTCAATCACAAAGAAAGGCAAAAAAACCCTCAAAGGTATAGGGCCGGTTGGGGCTAGAGCGATAGCACAGTGGGTAGGGCGTTTGCCTTGCACGCGGTCGACCCGGGTTCGATTCCCAGCATCCCATGTGGTCCTCTGAGCACCGCCAGGAGTGATTCCTGAGTGCAGAAGTGCAGAGCCAGGAGTAACCCCTGTGCATCGCCAGGTGTGACCCAAAAAGAAAAAAAAAAAGGTATAGGGCTGGGGAGGTAATGCAACAGGGAGAGCACACAACTCACACATTCTATTTTTGTTCTATCCCTGGTACTGCATGGCCCCCAAGCAACCACAAGGTATATATAGCCCTAGTGCCCCCAAATATTGCTGGGTGTGGCCCCAGCCTCCACCCCCTCACAGCCCTGGAGATAAATGAAAATGTAACACAAGTTCTCAGAATCAGTAAAATTTGGTAAAAGTACTGAATGGTACTAAGAAGGAAATGAATAGGTCTTTATAAAGACCTGTTCAAGAAACATGATCAGTAAACAATTTAATCTTACATCTAAAATACTGGAGAAAAAATAAGCCGTGGTCGAGATGTCGCGCAGAGTTCAAAACCCGCCTTGCATCATGTGTGAGGCCCTGTGTTTGATCCCCAGTACCACAGGAACATAAGCAAAACCAAAACTTGGCGGAAGAAAGGAAATACTAAGTATCAGAACAGAGATAAAGAGAATTCAAACAAGAAATACAGAAGACCGAAGAAAGTAAGAAGTGGTTTTTCAAAATGATAGATATAATTGATAAAAATTTAGCTAGTTGTACAAAGAAACACAACAAATTTCTGCACCCAGTTTTCATCTGAGAAAACGCAGATGAAAAGAATTAGGAAGGGAGTGCTGGTGATAGCACAGCAGGTAGGGCGTCTGCCTTGCACACGACTGAACCGAATTCAATTTTTGGCATCCCATATGGTCCCCTGAGCACCTCCAGGAATAATTCCTGAGTGCAGATCCAGGAGTAACCCCTGAGCATTGCTGGGTGTGGCAAAAAAATCAACAACGAAAAGAATTAGGAAGGAAAGTGAGAAATTACAACAGATATATAAATACAAGGAATTATAAGATACTACTATAAGCAACTATATAACAATAAGTATGATAAACAAAGATAGTTTATTTATTTATTTATTGCTTTTTGGGTCACACATGGCGATGCACAGGGGTTACTCCTGGCTCTGCACTCAGGAATTACTCCTGGCGGTGCTCAGGGGACCATATGAGATGCTGGAAATCGAACCCAGGTTGGCCGCATGCAAGGCAAACACCCTGCCCACTGTATTATCGCTCCATCCCCGATAAACAAAAATAAATGGAAACTTTTATTTTATTTATTTATTTATTTATTTTTAATTTAATTTTTTTATTGAATCACCATGTGGAAAGTTACAAAGCTTTCAGGTTTAAGTCTCAGTTATACAATGTTTGAACACCCATCCCTTCACCAGTGCACACATTCCACCACCAAGAATTACAGTATACCTCTCCCCCACCCCTAAATGGAAACTTTTTAGATAAATACAACCTACTAAAACTGAAACAAGAAGAAACAGAAAGCCTTTCTTGATTAATATCAGTATGGACATTTAAAGGGTAATTTTAAAAATGTACACAAAGATATTATTGAACAAGATGGATTTACCAATGAATTTTACCAAACCTTTCAAGAAGAATTCAAGTCTATTATCTTCAGAATCTCCCAAATAATCAAAGAAGACATTCTTCCACATATATTCACGAGGCCAACATTATCCTGATACCAAAGCCAGGCAAAAAGGAAAAGTGCAAATCAAAATATCTCTGGTGAACACAGATGTGAAAATTCTCGACAAAATCTCAACAAATAGAATTCAACAATGTAGCATCAAATATCATGACCGAGTAGGTTAATTTCTGGAATATAAGGAGGACAACATTCCCCCAAACAGAGAACTAGGATTCCTCTTTCATCACATTCCCTTTACACTTGTTCTCTCCCGTCTCTTGGATGTGTGCCATACTCACAGGTGTGAGATGATACCTCATTTCTATTTTGATTTTCATTACCAGAGAAATAAGTGACCACTTTTGCATATGCTTACTAGCCATTTGTATAAATTCTTGGGGGGAGTGTCAATCCATCTCTTCTCCCCACTTTTATGAGTTTATTATTGTTTCTTGTTGCTGATTTTTCTAAATGTTTTCTATATCTTGGATAGTAGCTCTTTTTCTGATGTATCGTGTGCAAATATTTTCTTCCATTCAGTAGCAACTTTTTTTATTTTAGCTTGAGTTTCTTTTGCCAAGGTACAACCACTTGGGAAAACAGTATGGAGATTCCTTGGGAGGCTAAAATAGAGCTACCATTTGATCCAGCAATCCCACTTCTGGGTTTCTAGCCAAAGAAGACAAAACATCAATACAAAAAGTTATACCCACTCCAGTGTTTACTGTAGTGTTCTTTATAGTAACTAAAATACAGAAGTAACCAAAGTACCCATCATCATTAAGATAACTAAGAGAGACCCAATGTACTATGTAACAACGCTATAGAGTACAATATTATTATAATGAAAAATTATTATACAGGGTAGAAAAAATAACTCAAAAGGCTGAGCATATGCTTTGCATGTAGGCAAAGCCTAGGTACAACCCCTAGAACTGCAGTTCTCAGTTCAGAAGTAACCCCTGAACACAACTAGGTACACAAAAAAGAAAAGCTATTACACAATAAAAACTATCCAGCTATTTTTAAAAATAAGAAGCTTTGCCATCATTAGCAACATGGAAGAAACTTGACATCATGCAAAACAAGGTAAGTCAGAAGAGAACAGAAGTATTGCACCCAGGAGTGCAATATAAGTATATAACATTAATAGACAAAAATGAAGTTTTTAAAGAGTAGAGCAGTGAACATTGACAGCAGAACAAAGATTACCTAAGGGAGAAAAAGGTGGGATGTGAAAGACAAGGTAGAGGGGCATGTGTGCGTGTATGTGTTTATGTGTGTGTCTGTGTGTGTGTTAGAGTGAATGCGTGTCTGTGTTAGTGTGTATGTGTGTGTTAGCGTGTGCTTATGTGTTAGTGTGGATGTGTATGTATGTGTGTGTGTGTTAAAATGGCATTGAGTTTAAATCTGGAAAAAATATTTTAATAAATTCAAAGGGAACTGGAGAGAGTGCAATGGACAGTGCCAGCTCGGGGCTGGATCCCAGGCACCCCTTACGGTCTCGTGAGCCCAAGCATAGGTGGGTATGGACAGGCGAGCCCTCTCCAGATCCTGACCGTGGGCCCTGCCGCCAGCTGAGACTTCAGTCCAGCCGCTGGACTCTACCTCAGGCAGCCTGACCTCACCCAGACCAGGCACGTAATGACAAAAACATGGGAGGCCCTGCCCCAGTGGGTGACCTTTTATCTACACAGGATTGTTTTCTCTGCCAAATAGACCAAAAGGAAGGAAGGCCAGCAAGACATTAGTTCTTTTCTTAGCTCATAAACGGCTGACATTTCAGGAAACCCAAATTCTGAATGGGAGCAGAGGGGATTTCGATCCCTCCTGCCTGTCTGCGGGATGGTCAGCCCTCCATGAGGAATTCTCTCTAGAGACTGTTCTTTCCTGGGCCCAGAGGAGGCCCTGGTCCCAAATTCCTCCAACTTAAGAACTCAGACTTGGGAATCCATCCACCAGCACTTTGTTTCTTTGGCACAAGCCACATCTGTGCAACCACACTAATCAAACATCAAATGGTATTAGTCACCTCAGTGTAAATGGAACATGTCAGCCTTCTGCTGGGTGAGGCCTGGGTGAAGAGAAGGCCGGAACATCGGGGAGCAGCTTCTGAGTCTGGACAAGGGCAGGACTAAGGAGAGGGGCTGGGGATGGGGAGGGTCGAGCTGGTGAAGGCTTTCTGCACTCAGAAAAACTACGTGTATAACAAGCCAAGCAAGCCAAAAATAAATCACACTATAATCCCATTTATACCTAACCAATGCAAACTAATCTATAGTGACAGAAAGCAGATCCGTGGTGGTCTGGACAGGGTAGGGGGAGCAAGAGGGAGGCACAGGGTTAGTTCAAAGGAACATGCAGGAACCAGGGGGTTGAGCAGCAACTTAATTCAGATGATGGTTTTGGTGATGCACTTTGAACACGTGCAGTTTATTGTGTGGCAGTGATGTCTCAATAATACCTTTTGGGGAAAGCACAAAAAAAACACAATGTAAGTTGACTGTGCCAGCCATATAATCTGTATCAGAAGCTTCTAGAAAGTTCTTGCAGAAATAAGTGTTTTTCTAGGGGTACCTCACCTTACTGTCAATCAGATTTTCACTCTGAAGTTCATAGGGATGAACTGAAGGATTCCCAGACCCTATCTAGAGAGCACAGTCAAATTGTGGGGCTCAAATGTTAATTATAGAAAACTTTTAGGAAAACTTAAGGAGTTTAACACAAATATAAGGTATGAATTAAGTAACTAGCATATGTAGTGGTGCTGGATAAAAAAAGTGGCTTAAACATCGGTGCATCTAATTTCACTCTATCTAAAATGCCTCTCAACCATATGACAAAGATAGTTGGAAATGATCACTCTGGATAAGAACTGCATGCTGAAATAGGTAAACGAACAAATATGATAACCTCTCATGATAACCTCTCATTATCTGTGTTACAAACCATAATGCCCAAAAGGGAGGGGGCAGAGAGAGCGAGCAAGCGAGAGAGAGAAAGAGAGAGAGAGAGGAAAAGTGCCTGCCAAAGAGATAGGCGGGGAGTGGGGTGGGAGGAAACTGGGGACACTGGTGGTAGGAAATGTACACTGGTGGAGGAATGGGTGTTGGAACTTTTGTATGACTGGAATCCAATCATGAACAGCTTTGTAATTGTGTATCTCACAGTGATTCACTAAAAAAAAAAAAAAAGAAGGAAGGAAAGAAAGAAAGAAAGAAAGAAAGAAAGAAAGAAAGAAAGAAAGAAAGAAAGAAAGAAAGAAAGAAAGAAAGAAAGAAAGAAAGAAAGAGAGAGAGAGAGAGAGAGAGGGAGGGAGGGAGGGAGGGAGGAAGGAAGGAAGGAAGGAAGGAAGGAAGGAAGGAAGGAAGGAAGGAAGGAAGGAAGGAAGGAAGGAAGGAAGGAAGGAAAGGAGGGAGGGAGGGAGAGAGAGAGAGAAAGAAAGAAAGAAAGAAAGAAAGAAAGAAAGAAAGAAAGAAAGAAAGAAAGAAAGAAAGAAAGAAAGAAAGAAAGAAAGAAAGAAAGAAAGAGAAGAAAGAAAGAAAGAGAAGAAAGGGAAGAGAGATAGCAAGCAAGCAAGCCCTCTCAAAGTTCTTTTTTTTTTTTTCAAAAGTTCCTTAAAAATCTGCCCCTACCCCCACCCCGGATAAAGGATATAATGGGATTTCTTGGAAATGACCACATTTTGGTATGTATAGTGGAGGAGTGCGCATACCCCGTCATGCTAGTGCTACTCCCAGTAGTGTTCAGGGGTCACTCTTGGCGGTACTGAGAACTCATGTGGTGCCAGAGATGGAACTTGGGGCTCCCTCATGCGAAGCATTTGAGTATCTCCCTGGCCCAGTATTAAAAATCTCAATGGAAGGATTAGACGATAGATGGGGAGGGAGAGTACCAAAAAAAATAGAGGGAAAAGGAGAGAGAAACTACAAAACAACAGATGAGAAATTTCTCCAAACCATTGAATAGCATAACTCAGGAAAATCTTGCACGGTGAACTGAAATCGTCAGCAGGTGGTGGACGCCATAGGCATGCAACCGTGAGATTTCCTTTTCCCTCGTCCCTTCCCCCATCCTATCGCCGTTGTTGGGGTGCTTGCCAGGTGGCACGCTCTATTTGCTGCCCACATGCGCTTGGCAGCAGCTGCACCCTCTACTGATGATACTCGTGAAAGTTCTGGCTGAAGAGCTCCGCCAGGCTCACACTCCTGGCCACAGACACATGCCTTCAGTTGTGCTCACAAGGCCACGGCTGAGCGCTCAGATACAGCCAGCTGTGCTCTGGAGATGACCCGCTCGGCCGCCACAGACAGCTGAGCCACCAGCACGCAGACTCAGCACATAGGGGCCACACTGGGGATTGAGCTGAGTCCTCCCGCTTATGAGGCAGGTGCCTTTTGCCACTGAGCGCGGGAGTCAGTCCATCTCTGGGGCACATACGGTGCAAAGCGTTGTAGTTAGGGGTCAGAGAGGTAGAAAGTTGGGTGCTTTCCTTGCCTGTGGACAGCCAAGATTTGATCCCAGCACCACATATGGACCCCCAAGCCCCTGCGGGGGTGACTCCTGAGTGATTCTCTTCTCCTGAGCCCGGAGAATGTCCTGAGCACTTCCCCAAACAAGCAAAACATTGTGCTTAGCCTGTTGAGCTCTCTTTTGGGTTCACTTTATCATTGTCATTATTATTATTATTATTATTATCAACAATTTTTTGGCTTTTGGGGTCACACCTGGCAATGCACAGGGGCTACTCCTGGCTCTGTACTCAGGAATTACTCCTGGCGGTGCTCGGGGGGACCATTTGGGATGCTGGGAATCAAAAACGCCCTACCTGCTGTGCTATCCGCTCCAGCCCCTATTATTATTATTATTATTATTATTATTATTATTATTATTTTAAAAACTCTCTTAATGTTAGGGACAAAGGAATCCTACAAGGTCACATACAAAGAAGGCTTTGGCTTCAATAACAGTCCTGGAAACACAAAGACAATGGAGATACGCTATCAAAGTTCTAAGGAAAACTGACTTCTTATCTAGAATTCCATACTGAATCCAGTGCTGGTCACGTCCAGACGTGAAGGGCTTCAACAAATTTCCCCTCCAGGCACTCTCAGATGCACTCTAGAGAATATATGTCACCAAGATGAGGGAAGAAAGCCGTGGGATCCACAAAGAGTGACTCAATATAGGAAGGAGGGAGGCCAGGGTATCCCCTGGTGACGGATGGCAGCTGTGGCACCTCCCCCAGAGCAGGAGAAAAAGCTCCAAGCGAACATCTCAAGAGTATCTAGAAAGGACATCTGGATAACTGGCAGAGAGGAGGGTTAATCAGTGGTGAGATTTTTTGAAGCTCAAATTAAAAAAAGGAAAAGAAAAAAAACAAGAAGATAACCAAAACAAAGATACGTGTGAAAGGAAATGCAATCATAGTGGACTAATCTCTCAGCGGTGGCTAGCCTATCCATGTTGTCAACCTAACAAGCACACTAACTACTGCTCTACAAAAATTACCCTCTAGCTATATTGAGAACCAGGGACATAGGAAGTGCGTTTGTGCAGAGGGAGGGAGTGAAGACAGGGGAGCTGGAGCCTCCTCTCCCATAAGTGGGAAGTCAACAGATACTGCCTCAACTGGAAAATCAGGAAGCAGCAATCCAAACATGTTATTTATAGATAGGTAAAAGAATTAGTTAAACAAGTTGAAAATGGGGCCCTCTGGGAAGGGGAAACGAGGGGGGAGTTGGGTAGACGGTGGGGGTTGGGGTGGGGGTGGGGGCTGAAGGCTGCTCTTTGTCTTAATAAACTTTGCAGCACTTGTAGACTATTTTAAGCCCATGCCTATATAACTTTGATAAAAATTTGCAATCATAGTTTTTGACATGAGAGAGGTGGGTGCCACAGAGGGTTGCCAAAGGGCTGAGCAGATGGTACTGCATGCTGGAGACCCAGGTTTGATTCCCAGAACTGCATGGTGTCCTGAGCACCACCAGGTGCAACCACTTCCTGAACACAGACCAGGGAATAGGTCCTGACCACCAAAAATTTGCCCCCCACCCCACCCCACTGAATTTTTTAAAGAAGTAAGCTAGGGTGATAATACAGGGGGTAAGGCACTTCTTGCCTTGCACATGAGCAACCTTTGTTTGATCCCTGTCACCTCGTATGGTTTCCTGAGCACCATCAGGAGTGACCCCTGAGCAGAGTCAGGAATAAGCCCTGAGCACAGCTGGGTTTGGCACAAAACCTCAAAATATGGGGAAAAATAGATAAATAAAATATAAAGGCTGGAGTGATAGCACTGTGGATGGGCTTTCGCCTTTCACGCAGCCGACCCGAGTTCGATTCCTCCGTCCCTCTTGGAGAGCCCGGCAAGCTACCGAGAGTATCGAGCCTGCACGGCAGAGCCTGGCAAGCTACCCGTGCGTATTGGATATGCCAAAAACAGTAACAATAAGTCTCTCAATGAGAGACGTTACTGGTGCCCGCTCGAACAAATCGATGAGCAACGGGATGACAGTGGTGAAAGGATGATAACATTAACTTATTGAGGGCCCACAAGTGCAAAGGGATGTTCCATATATAGGTGCCAACCTGTTGGTTCCACATTTAGAAGTTGCTGCAGGTCATGCAAGACACACGTATGAAGGTGTTTCCATTTGGGATGCAACACGGGGCTCAGCCCAGCCCTGGGCTCCATGTTGCTTTAGTCAACTGCTTAGTCCGAACCTCACTGTCTGCCCTGGAGAAGCTATGGGGAAGGAGTACTGAAGGTTTAATGAGCAAATGTTCAAACCAACTCGGCAGGGCCTGGCTCTCTGGCCAGCAGCTCCAGGTCCTAATTTGGAGATGAGAGAAGTAGCTCGTGGCACAGGGAAACTCATGGCTGACTAACGGCCCACGGCAGCCCTCTGCTGCATGGGAAGGAGCCTCCGCCGATGGGCTGCCTCGTACTGCCACTGAGGACGCTGAGGACGCTGATCCTTGTCTTACATTTCTTTGTTTAAATTTTTTGTTTGTTTGTTTTTGGGTCACACCTGGTGATGTACAGGGGTTACTCCTGGCTCATGCACTCAGGAATCATTCCTGGCGGTGCTCGGGGGACCATATGGGATGCTGGGAATTAAACCCGGGTCAGCTGAGTGCAAGGCAAATGCCCTACCCGCTGTGCTATTGCTCCAGCCCCCTCTTTGTTTAAATTTTTATCGAGGCACTGTGATTTACAAGGCTGTCGGTGATGGTTTCACGCGTACATCTTCCCAACACCACCTCTGCTGATGTCTTAAATGCCAGTGACAACAGGCGAGTTGCTCTTCAGTATGTGAGAATGCTAAGCCCATGGGCTCGGGGGTGGGGGTGGGGGTGAGGAGGGGGTGTTCGGGTGGCTGAGACTGAGTTCACAGCACAGAGGGACACAGTGGCCCCAGGAGAGACCGCCTTCCATTCAGAGAGCTAAGACAGACCGGTTTCAGGAGAACAGCCACAGTTCAGCATAGAAGAAAATCGCCCCAAACTAGGAAAAGACCCAAGCTCCCAATTCCCTATCACTTGCTGGGTTTGTGGCCCAGGTATGTCATTTGTCTCAGTGACTCACTCTTCTCCTTGAGAAGAGGACTCACTGGATGCTTTCAAGGGCCCTTTTATTTTCTTTCTTTTTTTTTTCTTTTTGGGTAACACCTGGCAATGCTCATGGCTGACTCCTGGCTCATGCACTCAGGAATCACTCCTAGTGGTGCTTGGGGGATTATATGGGATGCTGGGAATCAAACCCGGATGGGTTGCATGCAAAGCAAATGCCCTACCTGCTGTACTATCGCTCCAGCCCCTCAAAGGCCTATTTCTGGCATGCAAGAAAGCCATCTTTCTGAGGGCAGGACCCATGACCTGGTCATCACCTACCCCGGCTGAGTGCCTGGTGCATTGTCTACCACAGAGCTGGTGGCCAATAGATATTTGTTGAATGAGTGGGACTGAAAATTAAGACAACTACATTTATGACTCAACACCAGAAAATGACCCCAGACCATGAGATCAATCACAGATGATGAAAGTAAAACCTCGAAGAGAGAAAAAGCCTGTTAGTGGTCACCACAGCTAAGAAGGAATGAGCCAAGAGCAAATTCCAACTCTGGGAGCTCAACAGAAAGGAGGTAAGGAGAGGCAAGATGGGGAAGGGAGCCACACCTTCGACTATGCAGAGGAGAGCTTCAAGGACAGGTGACATTCGATCATGGAAAGAGCTTCCGTGCAAAGGAGCATGCAGCATTTGTTTCAGAACTGACCTCTGCTGATTAGGAACTACCTAGTCACTGCATCTGTTTTGTTTCCTAAGGAATGGGGATTGTAACAGCATCTACTTTACAAAAATTTTGTTGGCGTTTAAGCTAGAGGTTATGAGGGTCAGAGAGATAGTACAGAGTGTAGAGTGCTTGCCTTGCATGTGGCGAACCCAGGTTTAATCCCCGACGCCCCTACCATCACCAGCAGTGATTCCTGAGCACAGAGTCAGGAGTAAGCCCTGAGCACCACCAGATACGGACCCCTACACCATAAAAAAGAAGTGATGGTTGAAAACTATCAATATCAAGCTACGAAAACATATTTGCAAGCATATTTGCAAATATTTGATTTACTCTCATTAACAGATCAACAGGGATTCTTATAGCTTATCCAGTCAGCGGTCACTTAGAACATCAACCATGAGAAGCCAAGCTCTGTGCTGAAGGCTCGTAGATTGTGTCATTTTGACATGGCAGCTCAAACTAATGAACCTGCCTAAGCGTTCAGCTTCCTTAACTTCCTTCCCTGAAGCAGACTCTCCCTTCACACACAGAGACGCTTCTGACAGGTACACTGGCCAGTCAGCAAAGGGCAGATCTGCCACGCTAGGAGTCAGGGCCAGGGATTAGGCATGTGTCTATTCCATTTGGGGTCATACCCTTGAACTTCTGGATGAGTGGAAATGAGCACTTTCTGCTCTTAACTTCAAGTCTGTCTTCTATCTCCCTGTGTATCAAGTTCCCAATTCTACCAGAATAGGTGCTTACAGAGTTTTTGGTTGGAAGACCTGAGAGATAGTACAGTGAATAAGGCACTTGCCTTGAGTGTGACCAAGGGTTCAATCCCTCGCGTCCCATATGTTCTCCTGAGCACTGCTAGGAGTGATTCCTTGGCAAATCTAGGGATAACTCCTGAAAATCACTGGGTGTAGGCCCCAAAAAACAAAAAATAGAGCTTTTAGTTCAAGGAGAAAGTGAAGGCTGAAGATCAAAGCTTAACTTCCCTCTTTGGTATATGCTAGGCAATTTAAATCACTATACCTTAGAAATAAAGGACAATGTTTAAATCTTAGTTGGGAGCTCCAAAGTAATTATTATGGGTTCCTTTGGAGGTTAAATTCCATAAGATTTTTAAAAGACAAATCTGACAGTTCATATTATTCCTTATACATTAAATCACAGGTCTACTCTTTCAACAAAGTTTCTTGATTACCTAGTACATGCCAACTTCTATTATAAATCATGAAACAGTGAAACTGGCATATTCCTTACTTTCAGAGCCTATTGTTGAGTGGGGAAATACAGATGAGGATAAAAGTAAAATTCTTTGGCCTGGCACTTGGAAATACCGTTCATGTGACCCAGTCAACCTCTCTCCTTCTATAGTCAATTTTTTTGGGCCCACAGCCAGTGGTACTCAGGACTTACTCCTGGCTCTGTGTTCAAGCATCACTCCTGGCAAGCTCAGGGGACCATACATGGTATTAAAGATCAAACCTGGATTAGCTGTGTGCAAGGCAAACATCCTACTCTCTGTACTATCTTTCTAACCCCACCACTTCTATATTCTTACCCAAATGCCTTGCTCTAACCAAATCATCATTCTGCCTCAATGCTCTTACTCCTATCCCCTACCTAGAATGCTCTTCGTGCCTTGTTGGAATTCCATCCACTCATCTCTGATGGAGGTCCCCAGTGATCTCAGTTTCTTGGTATTTATGTTCTTCCTTTTATGTGGGCTGAACCTCATGACTTGCAGCTAATGAATAAAAGAATCGGCAAAAATGAAGGACTATCATTTTAGAGATGGGGCTACAAAAGGTCCATAGTCTCCATCTTGGTCACTCTTGCTCTGTCCCCCAAAGTGAGGGGGAATTCTACACCAAATCTAGAGCCACTGAACTTTTTTTTTCTTTTTGGGTCACACCCAGCGATGCTCAGGGGTTACTCCTGGCTCTGCACTCAGGAATTACCCCTCACAGTGCTTGGGGGATCATATGGGATGCCGGGGATCGAACCCAGGTCGGCCGCATGCAAGGCAAACATCCTACCTGCTGTGCTATCGCTCCCATTCACAATCGTGCCCCAGAAAATCAAGTACCTCGGAATCAGCTTAACCAAGGAAGTAAAAGACCTTTACAAAGAAAACTACAAAACGCTACTCCATGAAATCAAAGAGGACATGAGGAAATGGAAACATATACCCTGCTCGTGGACAGGGAGAATCAATGTTGTCAAAATGGCAATACTCCCTAAAGCATTATACAGATTCAATGCGATCCCTATAAATATACCCATGACACTCTTCAAAGAAATGGATCAAGCAATCCTAAAATTCATATGGAATAACAAACGTCCAAGGATAGCTAAAACAATTCTTGGGAAAAAGATGATGGGAGGCATCACCATCCCCAACCTCAAACTTTACTACAAAGCAGTAACAATTAAAACAGCATGGTACTGGAACAAAGGCAGAGCCGTAGACCAATGGAACAAGGTGGAATATCCCTACACACAACCCCAAATGTATGACCATCTAATCTTTGATAAGGGAGCAAGAGATGTGAAGTGGAGCAAGGAAAGCCTCTTTAACAAATGGTGCTGGCACAACTGGACAACCACATGCAAAAAAATGGGTTTAGACCTTGACCTGACACCATGCACTAAAGTCAGATCAAAATGGATTAAAGACCTCAACATTAGACCACAAACCATAAGGTACATTGAAAACAAGGTCGGCGAAACCCTCCACGATATTGAAGATAAAGGTATCTTCAAAGGTGACACGGAACTAAGCAATCTAGTAAAAACAGAGATCAACAAATGGGACTACATTAAACTAAAAAGCTTCTGCACCGCAAGAGATACAGTGACCATGAAACTTTTAAGGTAATTTGTTATACAATAGGCAACCAGTACACATAATGTGGGTGGAGTAACTTGTTACATAACAACAAATAACCATTACACAAGATAAAGTTGTTTTCCTGAATTTCTTTAACTGAGACTAACCCAGAGCAATATCTGCTTTTGTTTATTTTTTTTAAACAGTACAGGTGACTGAACCCACGGACTTAGACATGCCAGATCAATGCTCTACCACTGAGCCACATCCCCGGCCCCACCCCTGCCTTCTCTGAAGTTGATTTAAACCTATAACTGCTCTTTGGTCATTTTGCAAAATGAGTTACCTTCCATACTCTGTTCTTCTATACCTTTACAAGCAGCTCAGGGTTGGTAGTTACCTAATTTGTGTGTGTGTGTGTTCCTGTTTAGAGAAAGTATTTGGTCAAGTAGAGAAAGGCTTTGAGAAGCTAGAATCTTGTGTCTGAAGGGGTTTCCTGATGATGTTTGGAGACTAGCTGAGGAAGACTTGTAGGCGGGTAGGTGGCATGGAAGTGGAAAGAAAGAAGGGACAGCCACGTGGGCAGAGAGCAGCTTCCGTCACCATCAAAGTGAGACATCAAATAGGCAGTGCCAACAGCCAGCCCTCCTTGTATATTCTTTCTGGCAACTTCCTTATAATTGTGTGAAGAGCCTTGTGTTGACCGTTGTGAGCAGACAGAGGGGGGGTGGTTCTGGGGCACTGAGGTCACTTCAGAGGAGGAAAGCCAATTGTTTTCTCTGGGTCCCTCTTTCACAGTTATTCTTTGCAGCCTGTTCCCCTTCCCCCGCCCTACCCGGAGCCGACTGCTAAAGCTCATTTCCTACACGTACGCCCTTTATTTAAAATACGCACCACATATACACAAAAACCCAAATGCAAAGGAAAAATGGGGGAAAGGCTGCTGAAGACCAGAGTCACTAAAAGTTCAGGCTAAGAATAGACAAGGAACTCTGAGAGCCGCTTGGCTATGTGACCTCCTGCAGGGGGCTTGGCAATGAGCCCAAGCCAGCTTTGTTTTTTCATCGCCTTCACAAAGGAGGAGCACTTGCTTCTGAGTCTGGAGACCCGGAGTCTGGACCAGGCTCTCCTAGACCATCTGCTATGCCCCTGGAGGAGTCCCTCCCCTCTCTGGGCCTCAGTTTCCCCATTGATAAAACAAAAGTGGTAGATGAAACTGGCAGGCTTCCCAACTCTATATTGAGAAGACAGAAAAGAAGATAGAAAGAAAGCAGGAACCCGAGAGGTCTGTCTTTTCCTCCCAGCTTCATCGCCACGAAGCCCAAGCTCTGTGGTTTCTGCTCTCTCATCTATAAAATGAGGCAATATATTCCCGGGGCCATTCCTGCACCAGGACTTCCTGAAAACCTGCTCTCCACCAGGCAGGGGGACGGAAATAGGATGGTGAGTCAAGACAGACATAATTGATCTTTCATATTTACATGGAATTTCCAGGTGACCGAAGCTGCTCTCTGCCCACATGGCCTGTCCCTTCTTTCTTTCCTCTTCCCTGCCACCTACCCGCCTACAAGTCTTCTTCAGCTCGTCTCCAAACATCTGCAGAAAACCGATTTCAGACACAAGATCCTAGCTTCTCAAAGGCTTCTCTACTTGACCAAATACTTTCTCTAAACAGGGTTGGAGGGGAGAGAGAAGGAGAAGATAAACAGTGATCAGTTGCACAAATGAGTGTGTCATGAATATTAAAATAATTGGGCTGGAGAGATAGTATAGTGGGCAGGGCACTTGCTCTGCATGTGGCTAACCCAGGATCGATCCCCAATATCACATGATTCCCCAAAACTTTCCAGAAGTGATCCCTGAGTGCAGAGCCAGGAAGAAGCCCTGAGCACTGCCAACTGTGGTCCCTAAACAAAACAAAATGCTTTGTAAAAGTAACACTAAGATAATACAAAAAAGGAAGGCTCTTATTTGGTTCTAATTTGGCTCTTATTTGGTGCTAAAGTAACATTGTAAGGTTGATCAGTCCCAGTATTCTGTGATCAGTAGACATCTCTGCAGAAAGGTACAGGAAAACCCTCTCAAAAATTCGTATTTCGGGGGCTGGAGCAATAGCACAGCGGGTAGGCCCTTTGCCTTGCACGCTGCTGACCCAGGTTCAATCCCCAGCATCACATACGGTTCCCTGAGCACCGCCAGGGGTGATTCCTGAATGCAGAGCCAGGAGTAACACCTGTGCATCGCCAGGTGTGACCCAAAAAGAAAAAAAATTAATATTTCATACCAAAGCTTTTAAAAAATATTTAATTCAACTATTCCAATCAACCAACAGCCATCTAACTAGGCACCTGCCCACAGGAATCAGCCACCCAATTCCTGCCTTCCTGATAACTCATAATGGAAATAATGGTTAAGCATCTCTTTTGTGCTTTGTACTATTGTTTGTTGTAGGGTATTCAGTAGGCAAGTGATGCTAGGAGTGGAAACCAGGATCTCATACACATAAGGCCTACTACATAGACTCTTCACTTTAATCATATCGCTGGCTTTTATTTGATTGTTGTATTTTTTACATAACAATGTCTAGGAAAGTTAAGACTCAAGAAGGGTGGATGGGAGTAGAGAGACAGCACAGAGGGTAAGACACCTTGTAAGCAGCCAACCTGGATTTGATCCCCAGCACAGAAAAATAAATAAATAAATAAATAAATAAATAAATAAATAAAAGACCATACTGTATTTGCTATGGGCTGGAGCGATAGCATAGCACAGCGGCTAGGCTTTCGCCTTTCACGTGGCCAACCCATGTTCGATTCCTCTGCCCCTCTCGGAGAGCCTGGCAAGCGACTGAGAGTATGGAGCCTGCACGGCAGAGCCTGGCAAGCTACCCGTGCATATTGGATATGCCAAAAACAGTAACAATAAGTCTCTCAATGAGAGATGTTACTGGTGCCCGCTCAAACAAATCGATGAGCAACAGGATGACAGTGACAGTGACAGTGACTGTATTTGCTATAAGGTTTCTTTTTGAAAAATGGTGGGGATGGAGAGTGGTGGGGAAGAGGAAATAGAATTACTGGTAATACAATAGCACAGTGGGTAGGGTGTTTTCCTTGCTTGCAGCCAACCCGGGTTCAAACTCCAGCATCCCATATGGTCCCCTCAGCACTGCCAGGAGTAATTCCTGAGTGCAAAGCCAAGAGTTACCTATGTACATCACCGGGTGTGACCCAAAAAGAAAAAAAAAGGCCAAAATGACCAACTTTTTAGTGATTGGGGATATGGCTGGGAGAGAGTAGTTGTCTTGTATGTGTGAGGCCCTCGGTTCAATTCTTAGCACTACCTGATCCCCCAGCAACACCAGGAGTAACCCTGAGCACTGAACTGGGAGTAGCCCCTAGCACTGCCATGTGCTACAAAACAGAAGTCAATTTTTAAAATAGGGGCCACATCCACTAGACTGGTGCTCTGGGACCCAGTGGTGACTCCTTGAGACACTCAGGTGAGGGAGTACAAGCCTGGTGGTTCAGCACTTGAGCCTGTGCTACAGTGCTAAGGACCCAGCAGTGGTGAGGGCCACCTGGGCCACATCTGGCCAAGCTCACAGGGCCATGAGTTGCCTGGGATAAACTCCAGGGCTCAGTGGGGGCTGGAGAGATAGTACAGTGGGTAGGGTGTTTGCCTTGCATAGGGTTGACCAGGGCTCGATCCCCAGCATCCCATATGGTCCTCCACACACCTCCAGGAATAATTCCTGAGTGCAGAGCCAAAGTAAGCCCTGAGCATCTCCAGGTGTGGTTCCCTTTCCTCCCTCAAAAAAAAAAAAAAAAAAAAAAACAACGACAAATTCCATAACAGCAGGTGTGGAGGATGGCAGGTAAGTGATCCCTTTGGAACCATATTCCCCTAAAATGACAAGCTTTTAAATTATATCTGTATTTTACCACAATTTCTCAAAGTTGAGCATGCATGGGGCTGTGGGACTAGAGTAATAGTCAGGGGTGCATAATTTGCATGGTCCCTGGCACTGCATGGGACCTCAAGCACCACCAAGATTGCCTTGTGATCCCCAGAAATGCAGGGCCCGATCAGCCTGCCTCCTCAGGCCCTACTATTGAACTGTCTGGCCCACTGGATGGAGCACTGCCTCCTAAGCACAGCATGGAAAGAACCTCTTCTTCCTCCAACTAATAATGTAATAGCAAAACCCACTGAATCGTAAACTTTAAGGTGGGTGAATGATTTTGTTATTGGTGTCAGGGATTGAATTCAGGACTCATCCATATGTTCTCCCACTGAGTTACAACTCTGACCCCGGAGTGAGTGAATTATATGGTATGTCACTTGCATCTTAATAAATCTGCTTTAAAAATAAAATAGTACACTCTGAAAGTATATGCTTTCCATCCCACTGGGTCCCTCCCCAGAGGCAATGATTGGTTTTGTCTCTCCTTTGAGGGACTGTCCAGGCACAAAGAAGTCATTTAAAAATCTCTCATGGCCAGAGAGATCATACCGTGGGTAAGGTGCTTGCCGTGCATGCAGCTGACCCAGGTTTGATCCCTGGTACCCCACATGGTCCCCTCCAGGAGTAATCCCTAGGCTCAGAGCCAGGAGTAAGCCTTGAGCACAGCCAAATGTGGCCCCAAACCCAAAGAAACAAACAAACAAACAAACAAATAAAATTCTACTCTGTCAGGACAGGAAGCTAGAACAAAGGTTAAGGGCATTTGCTCTGCATGCACCTGGCCTAGGTTTGATCCTCAGCACTGCTGGGTGTAGTCTCAAGGCCCAAGAGCTCCACCAGGTGGTCCTAGGCACCCCAGAATTTTAGGGTTTAAGAAGCACCTAAAGGCTGCTTCAGCAGGCAGCTGACCTCTAGGGGGCTGGAGCGATAGCATAGTGGGTAGGGC
This sequence comes from Sorex araneus, assembly GCF_027595985.1. Classification (NCBI taxonomy): domain Eukaryota; kingdom Metazoa; phylum Chordata; class Mammalia; order Eulipotyphla; family Soricidae; genus Sorex; species Sorex araneus. The sequence goes on from NC_073312.1 coordinate 46,635,655, forward strand.
GTTTGCCTTGCACTCGGCCCACCCAGGTTTGATTCCCAGCATCCCATATGGTCCCCTGAGCACCGCCAGGGTTAATTCCTGAGTGCAGAGCCAGGAGTGACCCCTGTGCATCGCTGGGTGTGATCCCCCCAAAAAAAGAAGGCGGCCGACCTCCATAACCCAACAGCCTTTACACTCCAGGGCAACTTCCACACGCTCAGGCCGAGCCTCACATATGAGTGAGCATACTCCTGGACCATGTGGCTGCAAAAGTGGCCGCGCAATACATCATAAGACACTCCCTACTCATTTTCCATAATTACCACACCATATTTGATGAGGTTCAGACAGTAAGCAACAAATCATAGAAGGAAATATATATTTATACACACATATATATATGCATATATATATGACTGTAAAGGTGATTATAGGCTGCCCCCAAAGCCTCCATTCCTCTCAGAGAGTCCGGCAAGCTACCAAGAGCATCCCGCCCACACGGCAGAGCCTGGCAAGCTACCTGTGGTGTACTCAATGTGCCAAAAACAGTAACAACAACGGTCCTCACTCCCCTGACCCTGAAAGAGCCCCCAATAAGCCATCGGGCTACACTAGCACACGACAGGGACAAATGGAGATGTTACTGGCGCCCACTCAAGCAAATCGATGAATAACGGGATGACAGTGATACAGTGAAAAAGCACCACATCTTAGGTCCTTGCACTAAATCACTGGATCAGTTGCCCACCTGTCGCAACAGGAGTGGTCCCCAGGCCCCTCTGAGCAATGCTTGAGAGACGTCTCTGCCTCCCTGCCCCAAATCTATATTTTCCTTTTAATACAAATGGAGTAAGGGATATTTTGTTCTGGATTCTACTTTATTTCACTTAGTATAGATCAGGTCAGCCTATGAACCCATCAGCTCATGTGGCACTAACAACCTCATTCTCTTCTGCGTCTGTGTAGAATTTCACTGCAGGGACCCATCACCATTTGCTTACTGAGTTCTCTTGTTGAAGGGCCTTTTGACTGCGTGTAGGCACTTTCCACAGCAGAGTGCTGCAGTCAACGCCCTTGCTCTCCAGGCTTCGGGCACACACACGAATGTATCATCCACAGGATAAATTCCTAGTTCTGGTGTTGCAGGGTCAGAAGGTCATGTGTGTTAAATATTAATGCCGCTAAACTGACTCCTGTACAGTCTATACCGGTGTAGACTCCTAACACAAATTATTTTATTTATTTGTTTATTTTATCCATTCAACGAATATTTGAGTGCTTTCCATGTGCCAGGCACTACTCGAGGCCCCAGGGACATAGCACATGAGACACAAACAAACAAATATTGGAGCCGATAGTCATGTAGGAGGAGGGAGCGAACAGAAAAATAAAGCCTTTAGGATTGCAGTTGGAAATCACACCCGGCGATGCACAGAAGTTACTCCTGGCTCTGCACTCAGGAATTACCCGTGGCGGTATTCAGGGGACCATATGGGATGCTGGGAATCAAACCCAGGCCGGCCGCATGCAAGGCAAATGCCCTACCCGCTGTGCTATGGCTCCAGCCCCATCTATTGCTATTATTAATAAACTTACACCCAAGGAAACTAAGTCAGGAAGAGACAGCATGCCTAAGATCTGTAGGAAAAATTAAGTTGGGTCAGAACCAGAATCCAGACCTCCAGGCCCTGCAAACTGTGATTCCAAATATACCATGACCAAAGCACTAAGAATATACCCTCCCAGGGCTAATGGGCAGCATAGGGTTTTTTTTGTTTTTAATTTTCATTTGTTTTTTATTCTATGCACCATGATTTACAATACTGCTCCTGGTAAGTTTCACGTATAAACCATTCCAACACTGTACCCTCCACCAGTGTCCACTTCCCTCATTATAAAAAATGTTGTCCTTCCTCCACCTTTTATTATAACCTACATTTCTTAGGTCCATCTTTGTACTCTATTCTGTCCCATTTAGCTCATTGGGGGGAGGGGGGAAATGCAGTGGTTGGGCCACTCTCGGCGGGTCATAGGGCTCACTCCTGGCTCTGCTCAATGTGGTTTTGACCTGAAGAGCTCTCTGCAAATGTGATTTTCAGCATCAGCAGGAGAGGAAGGAAGACGTGGGAGTACATGAGGTACTTCTCTAAGGAGAAACAGGTCAGCTTCACAAGGGCCCAGGGCTGAGCCTGCTGGGGTTTACTCATAAGACATTCAGATCCAGGATGATGCTCTCAGCCAAAGGCAACAAGCTTTCTGGCTGCTTCTGGCCCATCTGCTCGGATGAGACTGTCCCAAACCCTGATCTCCCATTGGTTTCATTCCAAGGAATCTCCTGGAGGAAAGATAAGCAGCAGTTAAATCACAGCTGTAGAAATAATCTGTTCTGGATGGGCACTTGTGTCTGTTTGGCTGGATGAGCTTTTCCCGAGTGCGCCGAGAGCATGGTGGATGTCTCTCAACTCCGTGCCCTTTGCTCACCCTCTGGCACCTTTGTCCTTGCCCCCAGCCAGGTCCCCACTAATTTCCTGGGCCTTCCGTCTACACGGAGCCCTTTCACCGTCTACTTCTATCTTTCCTTTAAACCTATTATTTCTTCATTATCTATCTATCTTTATTTTTATTTTTATTTATTTTTTTATTTTTTGCTTTTCGGGTCACACCTGGCGATGCACAGGGCTTACTCCTGGTTCTGCACTCAGGAACCACCCCTGGCAGTGCTGAGGGGACCATATGGGATGCTGGGAATCAAACCTGGGTTGGCCGCGTGCAAGGCAAACGCCCTACCCGCTGTGCCGTAGCTCCAGCCCCTATCTTTATTTTTGAAATTAGATTACCTACCGTTTTGTGATGTCAGGGATCAAACTCATACATACAAGACAAGTGCTTACCACTGAGCTACATGCCTGGCCCCCAGGAATATATATCTTTAGAGATGGTGTTTACGAGGCTTAATAGTCAAATGGAGCAGAATTCATGGAAAAGAGCCTGTGGGCTTCACTCCATTCATAAGTGCTTACACAAACTTGAGCAAATCAATCACTTCCCCAGGCCTCAATTTCTTTATCTAGAAATGCATATAGATGTATGAGAGAGAGAGGAATCTCATATGGCACATCAATAATTTACATGGAGTAAATTAATCTGCAAAGGCCAGGGGCTTCAATGATGTGCCTAAAGACAAAAGAGTACATTGAGAAAGAATTGGGCCAAGGACAGACGTTTCCAGACCATAGGTGCCAGGACCACTCAGTGTTATTAGGAAATCTGTTATGATGGCCATCGTCCAGTTAATGGTGTCAAGTGTCTAGGCCAGAGTTGGCTATAAGGGAGATCGGTTCTAGAAAAAAAAAAAAAAAAAACCTAAGCTTTGAAGTCAATTCCTATGTTGACTAGAACTCAGTGAAGCAGAGGGGTGGGGGTGGAGGGATCCGGACCAGCTTTAGACTCTTAAAGGAGAAATATGAGAAGCAAAGGAAGAGCTTAGATCATCATTTGACGCTTCAACATCTTTGAACAAAGACTTATTTAAGCGTCATGGTTAGGGCTCACAGCAAGTTTTTCTGCAAGGACAAAAGGAAAAGAAAAAGAAGAAAAATGATGAGCAATTAATTAAAGGGATCTTAAATTCAAATTTGGGAAAGTCACCTAAAACCGATTTCGAAAGAAATGAGAGCCATAGGCAACTGTGGGTGTTCCAACTACTTCTGTTTTAACTGTAGCCACTTACATTAAATGATGACACATCAGATGGGGTCATTTGAGGAGATGTAAAACACCTTTATGGCCACCACCAAACACTAATGCATGCATGCTATCTTTCCAGGTGTGTCCATGACCGAAACTGTACGATAGATGAGCACTGGGACTTCTGAATTCTAAGCAATTAGGAACAGTCATTTGTATGTCATTGTTCCTGCCTGGAAAAATCATTCAGATCCCTAACTTTTCCTCTTTGTTGCTCCACAGCTGTTTTGATCAAATATTTTCAGTTTGTATCTTGCCGCTCTTCGTATCATGGTACAGAAGCAACATGAATAGCTGGTACTTGGGATGGTGCAACTCTCGAGCCTGCTTAGACCGCTTCTCCCTTCCTGGGATGCCTGAGCCGGGATGCAATTTAGCCAAGAGGCTCCCAAGGAGGGGTGGCACTGTTTTCATGGAGTCGTCAGTGACTTTCCACTGAGCTGTGGGAAAATTTGACAGTTGACTGTGGCTGAATCATAACCCAGAGGTCCTGACCACTCAGATCTTTGAAGATTCCTTTCATTCCTTTCCCAAAAGGGGAACCTGACAAACTCCAGTGTTACCTCGGTTCCTTGCAACTGAGATGAAAGTGCCAAGGAGTGTGTTCTTGGCAGTAGCAAGAGAGTATCAGAGAAACAGCACCGACAACCTATAATTATAATAACATTTTTATCTAATACTTAAAGTTGTCGGGCTCTTTTTATAAAAAAAAAATTTGTTGTTGCATCTTTTAACCATCCCATGGGGGTTTACTGTTAGTGTCCCAATTTGCAAATGAAGACACTGAGGCCCAGAGTAGTCAGTGATTTGCCTGCTAACGGTCACACTACTATGATGGGTGTGAGGTGCCGAGAGTTAGCACAAACAGTCTGAATCCGGAGTTTATGCTTCCAGTCATTAAGTTATACCATGTACAAACCCAGACGTGAGTATTCAGAGCTCAAAGGCACTTCGGATATCACAGCTCAACTAGTAGACTTTGCAGCTGAGAAAACAGACCAAGTAGAGCTGATGGGAACTGCCGGGTGACAGGGCCAGGATTCAAAGTGGAATTCTCACTGCAGAGCTAGGGCTGCAAGTTCGAGGCAGCCTCCTAGGATGGAATTCTTTGATACTGCCCTTATTTTTTAAGGGACTGAAAAGATGGATTAACATAAGGGCCAGAGAGCTAGTACAGTAGGAGTCGTATTTGCCTGTGGCCGACCCAGGCTCAATTCCTGGTACCTCATATGGTCCCCCTAGCCCACCAGGAGTGATTCCCAAGCAAGTGTACAGTTATGCCATGTACAAATCCATGCATGAGTATTCTGAACTCATATGCCAAGTGTGGTACCCCACAATAAAGATATATTAACATAATATAGTTATGTTAATAATAATAAATTAAATAAATAAATAATACTTTCACACACATTTTCTACTATATACTGACTCCCCAATTTCTCCTGCCTCATTTTAGAGGTATATTTGTTAAAACTGACTTTATTTTTTTTCTTTTTGGGTCACATCCGGCGATGCACAGGGGTTACTCCTGGCTCATGCACTCAGGAATTACTCCTGGCAGTAATATGGTCGAGGGACCATATGGGATGCTGGGAATCGAACCCAGGTCGCCGCAAGCAAGGCAAATGCCCTACCCACCATGCTATTGCTCCAGCCCCTGACTTTATTTTTTGCCTTTTCTTTTAAAGCAGTGTGGGGGGCGGGGGGGGGGCTGAGGTGAAGGGACAGAGGGGCGGAATGCACGTAGTGGTGCTCAGGGGGGACTCACCTGGGACCTATGTAGTCTGACAATTTGGTGCTTGGGACCCTTTAGATGCTGGGGGCCCACCACCCTGGTCGTACTTATGGGCTACTAGAGCTACACCTTGTAGTGCTGGGAGTCGAGGGGGTGGGGAGGAACTTGATGCTGGGGATCTAACCCCATATCAGGTATGAGCTCTAGCCCTCTGAGCTGACCATAACCCCAGCCCATTCTTTGTTAAAAGAAAAAAAAATCCCAGAAAATGAAAGCAATCAGGATAGAAATTTTTGTTTTGTTCTGTTTCAGGTTTGTATTTTGAGTTTTAAGTTTTGGCCCACACGCAGAGGCACTCGGGGGCTACTCCTGGCAAGGACTGAACCCCAGTCTCTGAGCATACAAGGCCTGTGTGTGCCTCAGCCCTCTGAGATAAAAATCTTTTAACCAACTTTCCCTTCTTTGACCAAAGTAAAAATACTTTACACTGTCATTCCGTTATTAGCCATTCAAATCCTGTTTTTGGTCTTCTCCATGACCATCCTCCACCGTGTCCCTTTAGGAGATGACCAGCTGATGCCCAGTATATACGCTCAGCTCCATGACTCTCTCCAGGCCTCACTCTGGACAGTTTCCTTCACATCCCGTCTCCTTTCACAGAGAGAATCCCCTCCATAGTCTCCGCACAGTGAGCTTGACCCCATGTCGCTAACCCTTTAGTGTCTGAACCAGACCTGAGAAAGAGATGGGAAACAGTCTGGGAGAGGAACCCATGGCGGAGTTTGTTCTTTGTAGTCTAACAAATCTTCACCCTTCCAGGCCAGATGGAGAGTCTTACTGAGCCTTATATTTTACGGACAGGAGATTCCTCTTCAAGGTGATTATGAGAATGAAATGAAAGATTATGGAAGAGGCCAGTGGAACCCCTAGCACACAGCAGGTACAACCCCCTTGTTTGACTCTCTCTCTCTCTTTCTCCTCTGTCTCTTTCTGTCTCTCTCTGTCCTCGTCTCTTCTTTCTCTTTCTTTTTCTTTCTCTTATACACACACACACACACACACACACACACACACACAGAGTTCAAAAGTGTCTTACTTTTAAAAGAGGGACAACAGATAGTACATTGGGTAGGGTGCTTGCTCTGCATTTAGCCAATTCAAGTTTAACCCCCTGAATCTCATATGATCCCCCACAGCCCCACCAGGAGTAATCCCTGATTTTAGAGCCAAGAGTAAGCCCTGGGCACCGTAGGGTTTGGCAAGAGAGACAGAGACAGAGAAGTTCTGTCTTAATCTCAAACAACAAGCTATTCTTTTTTTGTTCTTATCATTCCAAGCATCCTTGCTGTTGGTCCTTTCTTCCTGCTATTCAGCTCATTTCACCAGTATATATTGAATTCTTCCTGGGAACCACTTGAACCCATTTCAGTACTCTCTGAATAAGAATGGTATCCCCTTAAGGACTGACCCCACTGCAGCATTAACTACAGCCTCACCCTCTAGCCCTGGGACACCTGTTCATTGCTTTTAGAAATGAAGCATCTCCTCTGTCTTCCCTGATCATTTCTGTCTCCCCTTTCTTACATCTGGGGTGTGCATGATTACTTCACTCCTATAGACTCCATAATCATTATTTACTCAGACTTCCAGTTATCTCTAGTCCAAATGTCAATTCTTAGACTCCAGACCTGAATCTCCAATTGTTCACCAAGATCTCTCTTCAGAAATTCCATGAGCACCTGAATTTACAGTTTTTTCTTTTTTAAATACTGACTTACATTTTCTAAATGGCTCTATCATAAAGCCAACGTTTTAACCAGAAGTCTCTGGGACATCTCTATCTTCAATACTCCATATTCTTGAGTGATGACAATACTATATGATCTTGACAGATGACAAATTTCTTTGATTTTTATTTCCACCATGTCTTCTGATTTCAGCCTGTTTATTTCCAGTACCTTAGTTCAGGTCTTCGTCCTTTGCCTCAGCTAATGTTGCAAACTCAAAGCCCTTATTTCCAGTCACTCACTCTTGCTTATCTTCTGCTGAGATCCCTAATTTATCTAATTAATAGATCTGAGCATATTAATCATCTTCTGTAAAATCTTCCATTGCAGAGATCAAATGAAATCCAGAGTATCTCTAGCCCCCATTATAATAAAAATAATGCTTACTGTATCCCACTGTTCCTGTAGGGGCAAAGAGGAAGAATTTCTCTGCTCCTCTGGTTTCTTTTTGGACAGGCTGAGCAAACAAATTAATATCAGACAAGTTAGCAGGGAAAAAAAAGGACAACTTTCACTGCATACATACGGATAATTTACATCAAAATTTTAGAGTAAAATGGGACAGAGCAAGGGTTATATTCTTGAGTCAAGAATGAGAGAGGGTGGGCTGGAGAGATAGTACAGATAGTAGAGATCTTGCCTTCCACGCAGCTGACCTGGGTTCAAGCCCTGGCATCCATATGGTTCCTTGAGCACCTCCAGGAGTGACCCCGGAGTGCAGAGACAGGAGTAATTAATCTCTGAGCACTCCCGGGTGTGGCCCCAAAACAAAAAACGCACACCCACAAAAAAGGAATGGGAGAGAGATGTTAAGAAGCAAGGAAGGGGACTCAGCTGGAAGAGAGGTAATTCATAAGACCAAAACCAAACACTCAAGACATTTTTCTTGCTTTAGAAAGGGTTCTCTTATAATTTTTTTAGAATAAAATTTTAAAAAAATATTACCTCTAGAGGAGCCAGGAAGATAGTACAGCCAGAAGGGCACACAGCTGGTACAGGTTCAATCCCCAGCATCACATAGGATCCCCCAAGCACCACCAAAAGCGAGCCCTGAGTGCAAAGCCAGGAGTTAGCCTTCAACACTCTTAAATGTGGGCCCCAAACAGAACAAAACAAAGCAAATTATCTCTAGAAGTAACTTCTGAAGGTAACATTTCTAAACTTTAAAGGTTACTTCTAAATCTCATTCATCACTCTTTTCGAGGACCACATCCAGCAGCTCTGGGGCCACAGGGCTTGAGGGGGACTCCAGATAGCACTGGGTGAGAGGAGCAGACTGGAGATGAAAGCTGGGGTTCTTGCAGCAAAGCTGCCTTGCGTCCTGTGAACTACCTCCCACTCCTCATTCTTCACTCTTAGTGGTAAGGTAATAGTCTCTCATGGTGCAGTCAGGAATCTGTGTTTATTCCCGAGGCCAGAGTGGCATGTAGAGAAAGCACTTTGTCTGGGCATCTTGGGAAAAATCTATTGAACATTTTAGTGGAGGACAAGGAACTCCGTGCCAGGCTGTTTTCACTCGAGGCGCCCCAGGGGAGGGTGGGTGAGAACCCTCCCCGCCCCAAGGGACCCAGCCTCGGCAGCTGACTTCCACTACCCAAGCGCCGACATGCTCCAGGTCACTTTCCAGACTGCAAGACACATTATGACACTTCCTACCTATTTTCCATAATTACCACACCATATTTGATGGAGTTCAGACAGTAGGCAACAAATCATAGAGAGTAGTGTATATATATGTATATATGTGCCTATATATATATACATGTATATATATATATATATTCCTCTCAGAGAGCCCAGCAAACTACCAAGAATATCCTGTTCGCATGGGCAGAGCTGGCAAGCTACCCGGTGGCCCCATGGTGTATTCTATATGCCAAAAACAATAACAATAGGTCTCATTCCCCTGACTCTGAAAGAGCCTTCAATCATTGGGAAAGATGAGTAAGGAGAGGCTGCTAAAATTTCAGGGCTGGGCTGGAGTGATAGTACAGCGGGTAGGGTGTTTGCCATGCATGCGGCCGACCCGGGTTCGATTCCCAGCATCCCATATGGTCCCCTGAGCAGCTCCAGGGGTAATTTCTGAGTGCAGAGCCAGAAGTGACCCCTGTGAATCGCCGGGTGTGACCCAAAGAGCAAAAAAAAAATAAAAAACAAAATAAAATAAAATAAAATAAAATCTCAGGGCTGGGAGAAATAGAGACATTACTGGGGCCCACTCGAGTAAATCGACAAACGAGATGACAGTGATACAGTGAAACAGTGGAGGACTATTCTTCATCCCTAGAATACATTAAATATATCTCAACAAATCTTATTAAATGAAAGATTGTCAGTTCAGAACTATGTCATAGAAAGCCATGGAATATGAAAGAAATAGAGTAGGCCCTGTCTTCTAGGAGCTTACATACACACACACACACACACACACACACACATACACACACACACACACAAAACCATAAACTTGGAAAACATAGGTTTCTACACTGAGTTACAAACTCTAAACGCCAGAGTAGCTAAGAAAAGGGATTTGATGTAGAGTGAAACTTGTTGAAGACTTCACAAAGAAGGAGAGTTTGCCACCAGATCTTCAAGGATGTGTAGAGTTTGTGAGAACACAGTGGAAGAAACAGGAAGCTCCAGGGTGGAAATAGCCCAGGAAAAATACAGAACTCTAGCCAGATAACAAGGAGCCTGGCTTGGTGGGAACTGGAGATTAGGCTGGAGAATAATAAGACCAACCTGAAGAGGAAAAGTGGGCCAGAAAACAGAGGTCCTCCAATGTCAGGAAGAAAGACAAAAAGGAGTGTCCCTAGATTAGGAAAGCAATCGTGTGTGTGTGTGTGTGTGTGTGTGTGTGTGTGTGTGTGTGTGTGTGTGTGTTTCTCTTTGTGTGCTCTAATAATTCAAAATCTATTATACCCAAAGCTGTGATAATACAACATTATTATTTGGTATATATGTAATACCTTATCATAGAACAATCCTTGTAGACAGGTACTCCCTACTCTAATTTTGTACATGAGGAAGCTGAGGCACAGAGCCATTAAAGAACTTTATAAGAACTACTTGCAGATAAATAATTCCCACTTTCAAAGATCTCAAAGTCCAAACAAAGAGGCAGGTATGCAGATAATTTTCTCACATTTACTTAAAAATCAAGGTGGTAGGCATTATAACTAACTCATGTACAAGGCAAGCAGTGGTGGTTTAAGGCAATTGATCTAAAAGTATTCACCTTAAAAGGCACTAAAAGACAAAGACAATAAATTGAAGCTAGCTTCCTAGTTCATACCACCTCCTCACTAATGATCTAGACAAGACTCAGTAAAAGGATGGTGTGAATACAGTGAGACTGAAAATAAAGTTGAATGGAAGATGCTTCTAAGACACAAATAATGATAACAAGTTTGACGTAAGGGAAACAAATAAAAATTAGTTCAGGGTTGTGTTTTGGGGCTTCGGTTTTGGTTTTTGCTTTCATTTTTTAGTTTCCGGGATCAAATCCAGGAAATCACACATGCAAGGCAAGTGTTCTATCATTGAGCTACCTGCTGGCCAGGAGCTACATTCCCGGGTTTTCTGGGAAACTGAAAAAAGAATGATAGCATGAGGAAGATAAGTTAAAGTGAAAGTATGTGAAGATGAAGACAAAGTAGATGCGGAATTTAATAAGCCTGTGTATAATATGTTTTAGATATGAGACTTAACATCCTTGTTTCTGTTGAATATAAACAACTTTAAAATATTTCATTCTGACAGCGACCAGAATACAAAGACTATCTACAGAATGGGAAAGGATATTTACACAATACACATCAGATAAGGGGTTGATATCAAGGGTATATAAAGCACTGGTTGAACTCTACAAGAAGAAAACATCCAACCCCATCAAAAAATGGGGCGAAGAAATGAACAGAAACTTTACCAAGGAAGAGATACGAATGGCCAAAAGACACATGAAAAAGTGCTCTACATCACTAATCATCAGAGAGATGCAGATCAAAACAACTTTGAGATACCACCTCACACCACAGAGACTAGCACACATCCAAAAGAACAAAAGCAACCGCTGTTGGAGAGGATGTGGGGAGAAAGGGACCCTTCTACACTGCTGGTGGGAATGCCGGCTAGTTCAGCCCTTTTGGAAAACAGTATGGACAATTCTCAAAAAACTTGAGGTTGAGCTCCCATTTGACCCAGCAATACCGCTGCTGGGAATATATCCCAGAAAAGCCAAAAAGTATAGTCGAAGTGACATCTGCACTTATATGTTCATCGCAGCACTGTTTACAATAGCCAGAATCTGGAAAAAACCCGAGTGCCCTAGAACAGATGACTGGTTGAAGAAACTCTGGTACATATATACAATGGAATACTATGCAGCTGTTAGAAAAAATGAGGTCATGACGTTTGCATATAAGTGGACCTACATGGAAAGTATCATGCTAAGTGAAATGAGTCAGAAAGAGAGAGACAGACATAGAAAGATTGCACTCATCTGTGGAATATAGAATAATAGACTATAAGACGAACACCCAAGAATAGTAGAAATAAGTACCAGGAGGTTGTCACCATGGCTTGGAGGCTGTTCTCTCATCCTGGGCAACTCAGAGAAGGGAACAGCAAGTAAAATGTGGTTGTTGGTCATGTGGGGGAAAGATGATGCGGGCCAAATATAGACTAGAGACTGAACGCAATGGCCACTCAACACCTTTATTGCAAACCACAACACCTAATCAGAGAGAAAGAACAAAAGGGAATACCCTGCCATAGTGGCAGTGTGGGGTGGGGGGAGACGGGACTGGGAAGGGGGGGTGGGATGTTGGGTTTACTGGTGGTGGAGAATGGGCACTGGTGAAGGGATGGGTTATCAAACTTTGTAAGGGAGAAACATGAGCACAAAAATGTATAAATCTGTAACTGTACCCTCACGTTGACTCACTAATTAAAAATAAACTATAATAAAAAAAAACAAAAAAAAAAAAAAAAAAAAAAAAAAAATCTGAGTCAAGTATATAAGGATCATTTATTCCATACTATCCTTTTATGTGAAAAACTTTTCAGGAAATCAGATATTAAATTAATAAAAATTAATAAAAATAAAAAAAAAAAAAAAAAAAAAAAAAAAAAAAAAATATTTCATTCTGTTCCAGGAAGATGGGCACTTGGTACCGGGAGGTATCTGGGATCAAACTTGGAGTCTCACAAATGCAAGGCAGCTGCTCTGCAGAGCCCCACACACACTGTTAGGCCCAAATTTTTTGTGCTTTAGGCTCACTTTGTTACATTATAATTACACCATATTCATACGGAAAGGATGATGCAAAGAAGGTTGTTTCTTGCAGAATTTGAAGAAAAAATAAAGCCATAGAAAGTAAGAATTCTGCTCTCCAACAGTTATTAGTTATTTGGTTTTTATTTGCTCTTTCATCATACATGGCACTTCTAGAGACTACTCTTGCTTGTTCCCAACAGTGCTCAGGAAGCCACATAGTGCCAGGGATTGAATCTGGGCCTCCTGTATGCAAAGTCCACTGAGTTGTCTATTGGCCCCTAGGAAGTTATAACTTAAATGATGTAATTGCTATATAATCATCTCAAGTGGCCATCATTTTTTATACTTTTAATTTTATTAGTTTCCTCCCACTTTCTGCTATAAATTAATTCAGAACATTTTGAGACAAACATGGACAGCCAACTATGAAAATTGTCATCGATTTTGAATTAGTCTAAATCATCAGGCCTGACTCCCTCTGATAAGAGTACTATTCTTTGGTTTTAGTAAGTATGTTATAATCCAGGTCAATAAGCAAATAGTATTTCTTCCTCCATAATGTGTTCAATTGGCCATCACTGTGTATTTAGTACTGGGGCTTTATTCTCACACTCTCAGTCAAATGCAGACAGAAGTTTTACTTAGGTCTCCTGCAGCTTCTACTCATTCACCATATCCACATTTTTATGTAACAGGCAGTTACACTATCTTAAACTGGGTTGGAAGGCTGCAGGCTTGAATTATTTAAGAGAAAAACATTTCCACTTGTCCTGCCAAACACATTGATCAATGTTCACTTAAGTGATGTAATCATCTCCTCTCATTTTGTAAGGTCTCCATACTCTCTCTTCAGGTGACTAAGCAGTCTGCAATCTTCCTTCCTTTAATTGGATAATTTTCAGTCTTGTCTTATCCTTCCGGCCTTTTTTTTTTCAAATTTACACAATCATTTTCTCCTGTCAATATGACAAAAGGCCTCATAATTGCAATGTTTCTTTAGCACACATATCTCTAGAACTCTCTAGACATGCTTCCATGCTTCTCATACTCTGGCGCAAAGCTACCCTTCATCGCTCGTGTTCCAGGCACACTGCCTTCTCTACAGTGACTACCTTGTTCAACTTGCAGTCTAGCAATTCCTTCTTCCATTGACTTTCTTGTGTCCTCTACGTAGTCTTCTGACTCTGATGTTTGTTCTCCCACCTCTGAACCTGTGTGACACTTTTAGCAATGTTATCACCTAACATTGTAAACATAGCTGTTTATTAAGCACCAACCACTTGCTGTGTCTTGAACCCCATGTACTGTAATACCAACTTTCCCCCTTTCCTCCTACCCCCTTACTACACACCTTTCATTCCTCAGTAAGTCTGGCATATATAAATCTAGCCTATTGCCTGGCAAACAGCAGAAGTCCCCAAAAAATAGGAGCCATTATTATAATATTTATGAGAACAAGTACACAAGATTTACTCATGTTTGACATTAGTGCCTAGCAAAATGTCTGGCTCATTCAAAAATTTTTATAAAAGTGACCAATGAGGAGAAAAAGTATGATAGGGCTGCAAGATCCATGTGAAATTATTAGTCTGCTGACAGTTAGCACTAATTCTTCAGAGTCCAGACAGAAAAAGGACCTAGATAAGTTTACAGAAATGAGGCTAGGGAGGCCTAAAGAATGGCCTGAAAGTACAGCAGGATGCTTATGATCAAGTTCAAGGAGTTCTTGTTGGATAGTGACTGCAGAGGCTGAGTACTTAAGAGGCCTTAGTGGCTTGCTCTGGGCACAGGTCAATAACAGTTTGGCTCTCCAAGTGCAAGCAGCACAGTCAGACCCACTTCCCTGCAGTGAGGAGAAACTTGGGACTGAAAAAAAAAAAAAGGTTTCTGATTGACGATGAAGTGTTGTCTGATTCTTGGAAAACTGAAGCTTATTATTTGCAGCATGCGCAGAAACTCTAAAGGTGAGACTCTGGAACCCTTGGAACTTTGCAGTGACAGCTCAGATGTAGTCTGTGTGGGCATCTGGCAAAAATTTTCTAGGTCCAGAGACTAGAGTTAGACTCAAAATTTAAAGCTAACTCATTGATAGAGCGCTAGGATGTGAGAGAGGTATGGAAACAAAACATAGTTCCCATTTCTAGACAGGAATGCAAGAAGGCTTATCACTCCAAACACGGCGGCCTCATTACTACATTAGGAGCATTGATTCAGACAGAGTTAGAAGCACGGTTGAGATCTGAGAAGTACTCAGATATGGGATGAACTTCCCAGTTTGTAAGGTTGTTGGTAATGCAGAGAATCTGGTAGGTGATTACAGCATTTGTTACAGAGGGTATTAGCACGCAGGACAGCTTCTCAGAGTGCAAAAATCTACTTTGTCTCAGTGTTAAGGATTTTAAGATGCTAATTGCCTACAGATGGTAAAGAACAGAACACAAGTCTACTTGGCCTAGCTTAACAAATATCCAGTTATTCTATATACTTCTTTCAACCCTGTGCACACATCTGTATACTAGCTCAGCCTCTCGATTTCCATACAATAATGGTTTTCCTTAATTTGGACCCTAGATACAACCATCTCAAAGTTGAAATTGTTCATTACGAGATAGTTGATTTATCCTCTGATTTTGGGACCAAAACTGTTTCTGGCACCATTCGATCCCAGATTTTGGGTCTATACATACTAGCAAAATGAATCCTTTCCCTTTAAAACCAACTAATACAAAGCAAAGCAAAATACTGCTACTACTAATAATAATAATAACAACAACAACTTCCCATCACCTGGTTCTTCAGTAAGATGACACTTTTTGATTTTTATTTCAGATGCCAAGTTGTCAGTCTTTATAGGACCCACTTATGGTTCTTTGCATATGATAAACTTACGATATTTTTGTGCATGTAAAATCAATATGCACAGATCATGGCCAATCTGGTTCAATGACTCAACTGATTGACTTTCTTCTACAATACTCCCACCAAGTGGTCATCTAGTTTGCATTTGAACACCCTAATAACAGAGATCTAAGGGTGTTCAAATAAACTTGAGACTAATTGCCAGAAGTAGGCTATTTCATCTCTGTATTTATTTATTTTGAGGACTTAGGGGCTACATCCAGCAGTGCTCATGGGATTTTGCTCTACTACTAGCTCTCTGTTCTAGGGTCACTTCCAGTGCTGCTCAGGGAAGGGACCATGAGGTGCCAGGGAGCAAACCAGCTCCTCCTGCTTGCAACGCATGCACTTAGACCCTGTAGAGCTAAGTAGAGCTATCTTTGCAGCCCCTATTTCATATTTGAAATAACCATATGAAACCAAAATATACCTCCCTAAGTTTCTATACATTGAGTCAACTTCTCTTCTTCAAGCCATAAAATCAAATATAAATCCCTTTTTCATGGTCCCCTTCAGGTATCTTAATAAACTAATACCTTTCCTGAGTTTGTTTGCTCTATTTTGCTGGATGAATGTTTTCAGTGCCTTCAATTATCTGTTGTTGTTGCTGCTGTTTATTGGTGTTGATATTTTCACTATCATCCTCTTTTTTTCTGCACATATCTAAAATAGTTATTTGCATCATATAGAGCCCAGAGGTGGAGAATTTTTCAGATACGCTCTAGTCAGCATAAGGTAGCATAAGCATATGGAACAGTCAGTCACTTACCTTGTGTTATGGACATTATTCATCTCATAACAGAATCTAAAACTTTGTCAGATTTGTTAGCAGGCACAACATTCTGTTGATTCACATTGAGCTAAAGACAACCAAATACTCCTAAATGCCATACATATTGTTGCTAAGCCTAGTGCATATGTAGGCAGTTGTTTTAGATTAAGGAGATAGAGATGAAGGTTTATGTACCACAATGATACTTCATGCAATTTGGGTTCCCAAAATTTAAACTGGAATTTTGCATTCCTGAAAAGTATATACACGTCTATGTTTAACTAGACCAAAATATCAGACAAACTAGTAATTAATCATGGGTTAATTCAACTTAAACTAGTTAACTTAGCTCTATTTCATGGCGTCAAACTATTGCCTTCTTGAAAAACTCATCTTTCAAATGCATGCTATTTATGACTAGAAGAATTGGTGGAAAGAGTGCAAATTATTTGATACAAAGGCCTTATCACCACTGAAAAATAACTCAAAGTTAAATATCCAGTAAGTTAAGAATAATATAGTTATAATTTCTCATGGAAATATTATATCCAAATGGAGCGATAGCACAGTGGGTAGGACATTTACATTGCACGCCGCTGACCTGGGTTCGATTCCTCTGTCCCTCTCAGAGAGCCCAGCAAGTTACTGATAGTTCCCGCCTGCACAGCAGAGCCTGGCAAGCTACCCGTGGCATGTTCGATATTCCAAAAACAGTAACAAGTCTCACAATGGAGACATTACTGGTGCCCGCTTGAGCAAATTGATGAACAATGGAACGGCAGTGCTATAGTGTTACCTTTTCCTCAATTAAAAATAATACCTGGAAGGGAAGGGTCTAGAGAGATAGTACAGCAGGTAGAACACTAGCCTTGCATGTGGACAACCTAGGTTTGATCCCCAGCATCCCATATGGTCCCCGAGGATCACAAGGAATGAACTTTGAGCACAGAGCCAGGAGTAAGCCCTGAGCACCACTGGGTGTGGCCCAGAAATTGGGGGGAGGGGGAAGAAATAACAATTGTGACTGGAGATATGACTCATAGGCTAGAATATGGGTTTTGCACTTGGGAGGTCCAGGTTGAATCCTTGGCTCCACATGATATCCTGTGCATCATCAGGAGTAACCCCCTAGAACTTAATCAGGCTGGCAGAATGCTCCAAGAACCATTAGGTGTGGTCAAAACAAACAAAACTTGTAGGCTAACACTGTATAGTTTATTTTTAATATTTCAACTTAGGGATCAGAAAGATAGTACAACAGGTAAAGCATTTGCCTTATACACAGCCTACCTGGGTTCAATCCCCAACACCCCAAATGGTCCCCTGAGAACCACCAGGAGTAATTCCTGAGTGCAGAGCTAGGAGTAACCCCGAGCATCTCCAGGTGTGGCTCAAAAACCTAAGATAAAAAAAAATCAATTTAGGGGCTGGAGCAATAGCACAGAGGGTAGGGCGTTTGCCTTGCACTCGGCCAACCCGGGTTCGAATCCCAGCATCCCATATGGTCCCCCGAGCACCGCCAGGAGTAGTTCCTGAGTGCATGAGCCAGGAGTGAACCCTGTGCATCGCCGGGTGTGACCCAAAAACAAAAACAAAAAAAAATCAATTTAGCTAATGTGATTCAATAGCACAGCGGGTAGAACATTTGCTTTGCACGTGGCCGACCTGAGTTAGATTCCTCCGCCCCTCTCGAGATCTCAGCAAACTACAAGAGTATTTCGCCCATGTGGCAGAGTCCGGCAAGCTACCTGTGGCGTATTTGATATGCCAAAATAGTAACAACAAGTCTCACGATGGAGATGTGACTGGTGCCCGCTCAAGCAAATCAATGAGCAATGGGATGACAGTGACAATGACAGATTCATTCAAAAAATAATAACTTGGGCTGTTATAGTCCTCATTTATAGAAGAAGATACAGAGACCCAAAAAACTCATGACTTCTTTCATGGCTAAAGCGCCTGCCATAGAGGCAGGCAGGGCGTGGGGGGTGATGGGAGGGAACCTGGGTACATTGGTGCTGGGAAATGTACACTGGTAGAGGGATGGGTGTTGGAATACTGTATGACTGAAACCTAATCATGAACAGCTTTGTAAGGGTCTAATTCAATTAAAAAGTTAAAAACAAATAAGTAAAAAAAATAAAAATAAAAATGGTAGAGCCAAGTCTGAACCCAATGTCTTGGATTTTGAGTGCAGAACAGTTCCCACTGTGCCCGAAGAACTCTGACACAAGGGCGACCCAATCCCACCTCCAAACAGCAAGGATGTTTTCAGGCATTAGGATGTCATCCAGATTTAAAACAAAAATCTCGCTGAAAACAGTTATTGCAAAGCCAGGGATGCTGAAATCATAGACTTTACCAGACTCAGTCCAAGATCTTTACCTTTATAAATTAAGAAGAGGTATTAATAAATTTACTGAAAGCTGCAATCTCCTAATTGCATAATTTATTTGGACACCTGATTGAGTGACTTTCTGTTAACTCTAAAATTTTTCAAGATATGAATAGGCCATTCTCTGGGACCTGTAGTTAGGTCATTTCTGAAAATTTAGTCTGATATAAATTACCTATAACTCAAAAATGTTAAGTTCAAGGACCCCGACAAACTCCTAAACCAAAGGAATATGGACCAGGAGGGGAATCAGAGATGAATAAACTTATATATAACATGTGAATTATATATATAATTAGTATAAACAATAAATACTAACGCTTAGTATAAACAATATACTAAACAGACAACTTGCCAGTAAGCAGAGTTGGCTGTATGAAGCAGCTCCTGAGGTAGATCCCTCACCTCAATATCTACTCTGGTTAGAGTCATTCTATAACTTGAACTTCTTGGCTCTCCATGGCCAGAGTACAGAGAAACCTGAGTATTGGAAGGAGAGGGTTATAAATTTGTTGGTTAACTAGGCCAGGTAAGCAGTTAAGGTCCAGGACTGACTTTTCTTTCCTGCAAGGAGCAAGGCTCACAATCCCAGATTTCCCCAGCCGTTCCCAGGTGGCGGAGGTGCATAGAGAGAGAACAGCAGAACCGCTTCTCGAGACTACCGCCTCTCTCCTCTCTGCTTCACACAAACCATTGGCAGCCCCACTGGCATCAGTCGCCGTGATACCCATTCTTCTAGGACACTCCCCTACCTAGGGTGTGGTGCTCTCCACACCCCAAAGGATCACATACCCCGAAATCACACCAAGTTGTCAGAAGGAGCTGGGCTTCCAAACAAGGAAGAGTGTGTTTATACATAGTTTAAACCTGTGGGGTTTGACTGAATATGCACTGTTGCACCATCAATATTAAAAAGAAACTAGGGCAAAGTTTAAAGTCCTTTTTAAATGCTCACCACCAAAGGATTTGGTGAAGTGGCTTTTTATTTACGAGTAGAAAAAAAGCTGCGCAAACATAAAAATACAAGGGTTTGTTTATTTGTGTGTCTTTAACTCCTTCTCAAATTAGCATTTCCTATTTGTGAAACAGTGGTTTCCAATGACTTATTGTGACGGACAGGACACCGGACAATAGGCAAAGAGAGATTAAGCAATTTACCTAGGATAATAGTTTCTACTTCTGCTGCAGGGTCCAAACCAAATGTCACTTTAATGAATCCTCCCGCCCATCAGAGTCAATTCCTTTGACAGTCATTTATGAGTGCCAAAGTCCTGTAGATACTACAATAGACCAGACCCAGCTCCTGCCTCAAGCTCGGGAATAATTACAAAACATTATTTGACATATGCTACAAGAGAGGCATCCATCATCTAAATTTCCCTGTGGCTACTGAAAAGACTACAAGGAGGCAATGTTTGAGCTGCCTCTTGAAAGGCGTGCAGGCGTCCACCAAACGGAGGACAGGAGGTCTTTCTAGCAGGGGAAGGTGCTGGCCAGGACGGAGCTTTGCCTGGTAACAGACCAGTTTTTAGAAAGAAAGGCAACTATAGGGAAACGCTGGAGGTAGATAAGTTAGAGGAGCGACAACAATACAACCGGAAGATGACATTCTTACAGGTTGGGGGTGGGAGGCGGAAGGATTTTTCACAAAACCCAGGAGATAAATTTAGCAGAACTTGATGCTTCATTGTATGGCGGAAAGAAGGAATATGGAGGAGTTGGAGATGCCGCCCTTCAAAGGCTTGGCAAATGAGTGGGCAGTGAGGTCATTAGCTAAAATAGGAAATAGCGCTCGGAAGATAAGGCCTGAGAAAGAGGGTTTTAATTCCCTTGGAGGCATTTTGAGTAGGCAGGAAGAGGCCGTCAATGGTTTTCCTTTCAAAAGCAGAAATCACCCCCTTCCCCTGAGCTCCGTAGTGTATGGAAGACGTTTTGTTTGGTTTTGGGGTATTTTTTTTTCTCCACATTCAATTATTTAAATCTCCTGTGTTTACAAGTTTGTTAGTACCTTAAATCCCCGGGAGGGGGTGGGGTGAGGGAAAGAACTCGGTCTTTCTCGTTAGTGTATTGTTCTTATCTCGGTGCCTTGTATAACAAAAAAAGCCTTCAGCTAAAGTTGCATTCTTGAAAAGGCGGCTCCATCAGATACTAGAAACTGTCAGTTAACTTTGCTCAGAACAATGACCAAGACGTGCCGAAGGCTTACCCATGAAATATTTGAAGTATGGCACCTCATTTTCGCTTCCTTCGTGTTTATCTTACTTTTCAACAGCCTTGCTGGGTAGAGATATTTCTAGTTTACAGATAAAGCGACAGGAGTCCCGAGTGTCTGAATAACGTTCCCCCGCCCCAGCTTGCCGATTTGCATATGGATAAAAATGGACTGGGGGGGGGGAGGGTCCTTGCCTTGCACGAGGACCGAACCGGGTTCGACCCCCAGCGTCCCATGTGGTCCCCCACCACTGCCAGGACTAATTCCCAAGTGCAGAGTCAGAAGGAATTCCTGTGCATCGCGGGGTGTGACCCCCCCCAAAAAATAAATAAATTTAAAGAGATAAAAAGAAGAAAAAGAATGGACTGGGGACCATTTGTTTCTTGGCAAAGCCTTCCTGTCCAATCTCTGCAGAGCTGAAAAGTGGCGGGGGTGGGGGGGCGAGACCCGGGTAGCACCACGCGGGGTGCAGCTGCGGGACTGGTGGCTCGCAGTTGTAGGAGAGGCCCCTGGGGTCACCCCGGGCCCAGCCTAAAGAGCCGCTCTCCCAGGGAAGTGCCCTTAAGAGACACCCACCGCACGCTGCAGGGCCGAGAGGGGCCCCGGGGAGCCCGGGCCCCAGCAATTTGCAGCATTTGTTTCGGGTCCACAACACGTGCAGGGAGGTTCATTCAAGTGTCCTCTCGGCGCTGATGGGGCACCGACCCCGAAACCTGCAATGGGGGCGTGCGATCAGGACTCTAAGCTGGCCGCTGGACGGTGACCAAGGGTCGGAAACAGGGTCTGGGCACAGGAAGTCGCCGGTGCAGCCACCTGCTCTTGGGACCCTGACACTGAGCCCATGTCAGCCTTCTCTTTTTTACTCTTCTGGCTCCAGACAACTGGGGAAATGTGTTAAAGTCACCAGGGCCCGTGCAAACCCTGAAGTCCCCGGGGCCAGGCTGGGCGCGACCCCCGCGGGATGGGGAGCATCGGGAAACGGGTTATTGACGAGCGGGATATTGCATTCAGCTTGGTGCCTCAAACCACCGCCCAGCGCCGGAGGAAGCCCTCGGGTGGGTGTTCCTCTCCTTCCGACGTTTCAGGGGCAGAAGAGAGGAGGGACCCGGATAAGGAAGCTCAAACATCCCCGGGAGCCGCACGCGCGGCGGGCCGCCTCGAGGCGCGAGGAGGAGGCGGGTCGCGTTCCCCCAGGGAGCAGAAAAAGGGCGCGTGCGCAGAACCGGCCACCGCTCCCCCTCCCTCCTGCTTGCTTCCCCAGCGGTGGTGCAAAGGGCAGGTATTTGAGGTCTGGACCTGGGCGCTTGCGAATTCTCTCGCCATGGCCGGGCCAGAATGGGAGTCGCTGGAGCAGTGCTTGGAAAAGCACCTGCCGGCCACAGAATTGCAGGAGGTGAAGCGCATTCTCTATGGCAAGGAGACCAGGTCTGGGACCCTTCGGCTGGGGAGGCGGGGAGGAGGTGGGAAGGGGGAGAAGCCTAGGGACCCCATAAGTATGGGGCTGGGGGAGCAGAAGGGCTTCTGGGTTTGAAGCACTTTGGAGGGAGCGGTGATGCAGTCGAGTTGGAGAACTAAAGCTCAGGGCTTGCTTGGGCCCTGCTGACCTTAACACACTTCCCCCAGTTGTCTGGAGCCAGAAGAGAAATAAACCTTCTGGAAAGGTCGAAGCTTTCTCTGTGCCCAACCAGCTCCTTACTGCCTGCATCCTCTGAGTGCCAGGCCTGTCCCCCGGGTGCATGTCTGCCAGAGCCCAGGTCAGAGGAAGGGGGAGGTGGTCAACTTATTGTCCAGACCCAACCTTCTTCCTGCAGCCATTCAGGCTCTGGGAACCCCTTGGTGAGAGAGGCGGCAAAATCTGGTTGACCGAGGAGCTTTCCCTACTGTGAAGTTACCCAGGAGTTGGTTATGTCGCTTGCCCACCCCCAATTAATGCCATGCCATATCCAGAGTTTCTGAGTGCAGTGCATGGTTCAATCCCAGTGAGCAGAGGACAACACTTACACTCTGATGCTTCATCTTTCTCAGCCATAGCCCCCCCCACCCCCACCGCCCCCAGTGTAAAACATCATGTTGCTCCTTTGCTTAAAGCTCTTGAAGGAGGGCAGCTGGAGTGATAAGAGAGCAGCTAGAGCACTTGTCTTGCACTTGGGCTGACCTGGGTTCGATCCCTACTACCCCATATGATCACCAAGCCCTGCCAGGAGTGATCCCTGATAGGAGTAAGTTAGGAGTAAGCTATGAGCACCTTTGGGTGTATCTTGAAAAAGAAAAAGAAGAAGCTCAAAGGGGCCCCTCCAGCTTGAGAATTGAAAGCAGCTCCTGGCTAAATGTCCTTTTACACCCTGGTGTATTTATGGACTCTTCCAGTGTAGCCAGACTGCATGTCCCTGGCTTCGAGGCAATGACCTTGAAGCAGGAGCTTGATCAACTCCCGTGAAGTTCAATGGTTTTGATTGGATGAGCCAACTGCTGCTCTGGAGTTACTGCCCAGAGGTCATACCTCAGATCCCAGGTGTCTGTGCTACTAATGCATGGTGAAGGCAGAACAGATGCTTCTGGGCATGAGAGTGGCTTAAAGCTTTGTCCAGGAGCGTTCACTTGAGGGGCTGAGGGGCTGGGAGAGGTAGCTCAGTGGTCAGAGACATAGACCTTGCATGCACAGGAATCAGAGTCCAAACCTTGAAGTCCCCTGGCCTTCTGAGCACTGCCAGGCTGAGCAGCAGAGTTGATCTTTTCAGCCTTGTTGGCCAAGTATTGCTAGCAGTGGTCCTTGAGTTTCCCCCCCCCCAAATGTTTCTGGGAGCCAAACTCCCTCAGAAAAAAAGAGCACTTCACACCCCAAAGAGGCATATCCAAAGTGAGTGATGTCCAAGCCCCATCTGTGCTTGGTTTCTGGGCTACTGCTTCCCACTGCACCTGCCAAGGCTCATCCTTGGGTGGGTGGGTGGGTGGGGGGCGGGGCAGGAATCATCTTCAAGTCAAGGCTCTCAAAGGGACCTTTAAGCAAAAGATATTTCAGGCTACAATTTCTAGGGATGGAAATGGGTTATGTTTTGCTTTTTGTTTGTCTGGTTGGTTTTTTATTTTTCAGAGTGCAGTGGGCATATTCTCTGTGAAAGAGAACTCATGGGGGTAAAGGAGAGGTAACACATGAGGGCAAAACACAAGAGACTTGGGAAAGGAGGAAAAGGTTTTCCAATGATCCAACTGGCTGCGGCACATTCTAGAGATTAGGGTGCGGACACCCTACAAAGGGGCTGTGAAGCATTTGGATTGCTCCTGGTGGAAAGGGATTATAATGGGAGAGAAATGGGTGCCCACGTCCATGCACCAATGACTGATGAGCCCCTTGTCCTGGAACGTGGCTTCTGGTGACTGACTCAGTCCCTCTCTTTTTTTTTTTTCTTTTTGTGTCACACCCGGCAATGCAAGGGGTTACTCCTGGCTCTGCATTCAGGAATTACTCCTGGCGGTGCTCAGGGGACCATATGGAATGCTGGGAATCGAACCCGGGTTGGCTGCGTGCAAGGCAAACGCCCTACCCGCTGTGCTATCGCTCCAGCCCTTTTTCTTAGGGGTGTGTGTGTGTGTGTGTGTGTGTGTGTGTGTGTGTGTGTGTGTGTGTGTGTGTGGTGCTGGGGATTGAACACAGGACCTCACACAGGAATAATGAGTTCTCTTATTCTCAGCAAGACCCCCGGTCCCTCCTTTGTCTTAGTTCTCCCTCAGTCAGCACTGAGCCCTCCCATGCTTGACCTGCAAGGGAAAACCTCTGTATCTGCTTGTTGCTCGTGATTGGGTGGGACTTGGCTAGGATGAGGACTGCAAGCAGAAGATGGGAAATCATTAACCGCGTGAAAACCTTTAAACTCCTGCTCACACCCCAGCCTCACTTGCATGGCTGGGGAGGGAGACCCTGAGTCCTCTGACCCTCCTCGAGATAACCTCTGCACACGACCACCTCTCCCAGGGACTCGATAGGAAGTGCTCAGTAAATGTTTAACTGAAGGAGCGAGAGCCCTTGCCTATGGCAGACAAATGAAAGTCCCGAGAGAGAGCAGTGGCTCGCCGTTGTAATGCGAACCATTACTCACTGCACACACATTCCTGGCTGGCTTTTGTCCCAGGTCCCTGGAGTAGACCTAGCTTGAGTAATCACCCCAGTTCTTGCTCTCAGAGGCTTTCTGCCGTGGGGTGGCTATCCTGTGTTGTAACCGATAAATGCAGGAAGAACTGAACAGCCTTTACAGGCTGGGGTGGAGACAGGTCGGGAAGGCTTCTCAGGAGCAAAGAACTGGAGCTGAAGGAGAAGGAACATTAGAGACAGAAAGGTCTCCAGGACTGCAGGCCAAGGCCCAGACACCAGGGCACGTGGCCATTGGGAGGCCATGAGGGATGGAAACTGTGAGAGGAGGCAGGAGTGGCCTGTGTGGACCCCAGATGCTCTGTCCACCAGGCCAAGGCAGTGGGTCTCTGACCTCGTGGCAATGGGAAGTTTGGAATCATTTGGAAAGGGCAGGTGAAACGCCAGCGGTGTGAAGAGCAGGCAGGTGTGGTGGACGAAGCAGAGATTGTGCAGGCTTCTGGCTTGAACCTGCATGGACTGGTACATTCTCCCGCTGGGCACCAACTCTGGAGGGCTGGTGGCTCTTGTTTGACGAAGGTGCTGCAATACATCACTGCAACCTGGAGGATTTCAGTCAAAGGGAATATATGTTCACGCTTCTGTGAGCGGGCGTACAAATTCAAAGTGTCCCCAGGACCACCACCCTCTCACCAAAGACTTTGGGAGAAGAATCCTTCCCTGGCCCTGTGCCTCATGGCTCCTGGCATCCCCGGACTTGTGCCTGCGTGGCCCCAGTCCCCACCTCAATGTCCAGCTGCTTTCTCCTCTCTGTGTCTCTCTTCTGGGCACACCTTTTTTTTTTCTTTTTGGGTCACACCTGGCACTGCACAAGGGTTACTCCTGGCTCTGCACTCAGGAATTACCCCTGGCAGTGCTCAGAGGACCATATGGGATGCTGGGAATCGAACCCGGGTCGGCCACATGCAAAGCAAACGCCCTACCCACTGTACTATTGCTCCAGCCCCACTTCTGGGCACCTCTTTTAAGAATCTGTGTCACTAGGTTGAGAGCTCACTGGGACCATCCAGAAGAGCCTGTTTCTGAGATCTGTAAGTACCTCTACAAAGATCCTGTTTCTGACTCAAGGTTCCACTCACAGGCTCCAGATACGAGAATATGAATGGAGCCGGAGGAGGGCACCGTGGCCCCCTACAAGACCCGTGGGAGGGGGTCTTGGCTGGGCTCAGCCTGGAGATGTTCTGGAGATGATGAAGGAGTGCAGGGATGAAGAATCTGGCTTTATTCTGGAGAACCCGGGTGGTAAGGATCAGAGAGAGCCAAGACTGTGTGAGACTCTAGAGGTGAGGCTGCAGGCAGAGGAGCAAAGGGGCAAAGATGAGAGTTGGGGGTGGGGTGAGACAGGGTCACAGTGTCAGAGGCACCAGGATGCCGGGGGAGGGACAGACACAGAGTCCTGGGACTTCAGCATCCAGAAGGCAGATGTGGAGTGTGGACTGGGAGCAGGGGTCTGGGGAGCACGTGGCAGATGAGGCTGCCGGGGAAAGGGGAGAGGAGAGAAAGCGACTGGGAGGATCCGAGGTGGCTGTGTCCCATGTGTCTCATCTTACCTGGGGCTCAGGGGGACAGTCAGGGGTGGAATCCTGGGCCCCAGATACGGGCATGTGCTTCTTTGCTGAGCTGCAGCCCTGGCCCCTTTGGCATTTTCTTCTTTCTGTTTTTTCCATGGGAAAGACGCCAACGGTTTCGGGGGTGGGTACGGAAAGTCTGTAGAAGATGGAGACGCTGCAGCCGTCCCACCTTGAATGCGCCTGCTCTTGTCTGATCTCGGAAGCTGAGAGAGTCGGGCCTGGTTAGTACTTGGATGGGAGATGGAGAGTTATTCATGCCGTGGATATCGTTTGGTGAATAGGCAAGTGGAGGATGGGATCCACAATAGAATGCCACTGTACATCACACACACACACACACACACACACACACACAAATACCACAAATAGAAAGCCGCTGGAAAGATGCCTAAAATATTGTCAAGAGTTTACAGATCGAGGTCAGAGCCAGGATGGAGAGGGGAACTCATTTTTCATCTGATCTCCTTTCCCACTCTTTGATTTTTTTTCCCTTCCTCATAAGTCTGTGTAACAAAGCTCAGGTTTAATTATTTAAAATGCTGATGGTAAGGAGCCATTAGGAAGGGAAAGATGAAGCGGCAGAGGCAGGAAGATGCCGCTGAGGCAAGGTCTGCCTTGACCCCAGGTAGGAGAGGTAGGGCCCTTGGGGGCCAGGCCAGGCCAGTACGGGAAGTGATCAGCTTCCTGCCTAATGCTGGATGTGAAGTCAGGAGCAGGGAGGGCCACAGGGCTCCGAAGCCCAGGAAGGGGACCAAGGGAGGGCGGCTGTCAGCAGATGTGGCCCCCTGCCCCTTGGTGAGGTGCTGATCGTCTGCTGGCATTCTCCAGTGCCCTGTCTGGGCTTCACCCGCTATGCTCCACACATCACTCTTGGTGGGCACAGCACTTGTTCATGGGATGGCACCTGGGGTGAGCACATGGGTTCAATCAGAAATGGGTCCAGAAGCAGTGATAGGGGCAGAGAGATAGTACCAGGCTTACGGTGTTTGCCTTGAATGTAGCCGACCCAGTTTGATCCTCAACACCATCTGGTCTCCCCCAACCGTGGCCGGGGGTCACTCCCGAACACAGAGTCAGAAATGTCCTTTGAACATTTCCGGGTGTGACCCAGAAGACTCCTAAAATTAAAACTAAAAAGAAGCAGTCAGGGCCAGAGTGATAGTGCAGCGGGTCGGGTGCTCGCCCTGCACACAGCCCACCCCGGCATCCCGCGTGGCCCTCCAGGCACCGCCAGGAGCAGTGCCTGAGCTCTGCCAGGTGTAGCCCCAAACGGACAAACAAAAAGAAAACTAAATAAATTCGAAAATAGAGCTGGAGAGATAGCACATCGGGGAGGGCGTTTGCCTTGCACGCGGCCGACCCGGGTTCAGTTCCCAGCATCCCGTATGGTCCCCTGAGCACCGCCAGGAGTGGTTCCTGAGTGCATGAGCCAGGAGTAACCCCTGTGCATCGCCGGCTGTGACCCAAAAAGCAAATAAATAAAATAAAAGAAGAAGCAATAAGGGTTGCCCGACTGGACATCAGGCGAAGGCCCGAGAGAAGAGGGGGATGAGTATTGAGAAGAAGCAGAGCCCCAGGCATGACCGTCTGTGAGGGCAGAGAAGCACAGGGGGTCCTCAGGGAACCAGGGGCTGGAGGGCTGGAAGGAGGCTCGCACGGGGCTGACTGGGAGGGGGCTGGTGGTAGAGACGGCAGGAACAGTGACTAGAGACCCCCTCTGGATGACCGCACAGCCACACTTGTGGACCTGGCACCCCCGCCCCAACCCCAACCCAAAGGACGGCCTGGCTCCTTTTCCCCCAGGCCTCAGGGGAGAGATGCACGAAGCCCCATTTGTCCTGGCTGGGGCGGGGGTGGGGGGGGCAGGGGAAGGTGGGGGGTGGGCGCGAATGGGGCGGGGGTGGGTGGGCTTCACTGAGGGTGGGAGAGCCGGCTGGGAGGCGAGGTGTGGGCACCGCTGCTATTTCTAACCCGCTTCGGGAACGGAACCCTGCTACTGAAAAGGAGGCTGATTGTCAGGGGCGGAACTGAACGCGGAGCTGTCAGCGCTGGCACAGGAGAAGCTCCTGGCAGGGGGCGGCGACAGGGGGCTTGGGCTGACAGGGCTGTGATTTTTGAAAGAAAACGTCTTTAAGAGAGTGATTTAAAGTAGGAGAGAAATATTATTATTAGATAATGGCTGTCAGGTTATTCTTTGATGTGTTCTCTGGGGGTTTCATAACCGCCGTGTCCCTACATGGTAAGCCCTTCCTGGCCAGGAGCCCGGCCCCGTGCCAGGCCCATGTGGGGCCCACCTCGCTGCATGGGCACCACAGGGACGGGCCTGACGCTTGGTCAATGGTCACTTGGGGGGGAGGTTTTCTAAATAATGGTCCACTTGCCTTGTTAATCAGCCACAAGCCAGCAGCATGGGTGCCTAGACCAAAGGCCAGCCTAGCCCGCATGGAGCTGGGCCTCCGTCCCCGCCGGAGGGACCCTGGGGTGGGGGGAGGGGGGAGGGTCACCAAGAGCTTGTCATCTTCCGTGCTGGGGTCTGCAGTCCCCTCCGTCTTGCTCTCCGTGCCCTGCCACTCCTCTCATATCCCAGCCTGCCCCACCCCCAGCCTGAGCAGGGCCCCTCTGACCCCCGGCCACATTGCAGGAATTTGTTCCTTGCTTCTGGGCTGAGGCCAGGGCTCATTACCCCTGCCCTGCTACTCTGAACCTCTCCATGGGTCACCCTCCCCCTGCCCCCTCTCAGCTGGGCCTCCACCCCTGGGGACCTCAGGTGACATGGGGTGTAGCCATTCTTCGCTGAGCTCCCTCCACCCTGAGCCCCAGCCTTTGAGCACCTGCTTCTGTTTGCTTGGTTTGGATGCAGGAATCAAGCCCAGGGCCTCCTATGGGTGCACCTCCCCCCCGCCCACCCTGTGCCTTCTTGCCCCTTTATCCCATCTTTTCTGGCCCCGTGAATGACCGAGAGGACTGAAGTTCATGCCTCCCCTCTTCCCTGCCTGTTTAGGAAGCTGGAGCTGCCCCACAGGGCCATTGAGGCCGCCTTGGAAGGAAGCTTTGAGCTGCAGGGATACGCGTTTGAGGCGGCGGAAGAGCAGCTGAGGCGCCCTCGAATTGTGCGCGTGGGACTCGTCCAGAACAAAATCCCCCTCCCCGCCGACGCCCCCGTGGCAAAGCAGGTGTGCAGCCTCTTTTGACGGCAAATAACATCAACGGGCCACGGCCACTCCGCGTTTTGGATACGTCCATCCGCAGAGCCTGGCTGGCCGCTCACTGGGTCCACAGGGGGCGCCAGCAGCCGTGTGGACGCTTGTGCCCAGACATCCCTGCCCCCCTAGCCTGGGTCTCTGGATCTTTCTCTTGGTGTCTTTCTCTGCCTTCCTCTCACTTCCCCTGCTTCTTTGCACCTTCCCCTCCTCCTCTTCTTCCTCCTCCCCGGCCATCGATCCCTTGTTCCATTTATCAGTTGGGAGGGTGCCATTCTGGCTGGCTCACTCTCTCCGCGGAGCTCTGCCTCTCAGTCTCTTGCCAGAAGTCCACGTGCCAGCCCGCACCGGGCAGGAACCAGCCCTCGTCCCTGCGTTCCTTGGCTCACGGGGCAGAGAGGCGAGGCAGGTTGCCCGTGGTTGTCAGCCAATGGTGTCTGCGGGGCAGCGGGGATCTGACGGGCGTGATTCCTGCCCCGACTTCTCTGACTGTGATGGTCTCACGTGTCTCACATGTAAGACAGGCATCCCTCATCCCCCCACCACCACCACACACACAGGTGCTCTGTTGATAACCTCCTTTGCAGGTTCCTTCAGCTGCCCAGACCTACAGGGCTTTCTCTGCAGAGGTTTCCTTGGGATTCCACATGAGTGAGACTGATTTTTTTTTGTGGGGGGCTTTTTGGGTCACACCGGTGATGCTCAGGGGTTAGTCCTGGCTCTGAACTCAGGAATCACTCCTGGCGGTGCTCAAGGGACCATATAGGATTCCGGGGACTGAACCCCGGTCAGCCGTGTGCAAGGCAAATGCCCTGCCAGCTGTAGATCGCTCTGGCCCCAAGACTGATTTTTTTTTTTTAAGGAGCCTTGAGACCTGTATGGTCAAGGAAGTGAGGTTGGCTTCCAGACCCAAAGTCCTTTCTGGGCTTTTGTGGAAGCAAAAGATTCCTGGCAGGGCTGGAGCAACAGCACAGTGAGTAGGGCTTTTGCCTTGCACGTGGCCGACCCGGGTTCGATTCCCAGCATCCCATGTGGTCCCCTGAGCACTGCCAGGGGTAATTCCTGAGTGCAGAGCCAGGAGTAACTCCTGTGCATCGCCAGGTGTGACCCAAAAGAAAAAAAAAAAAAGATTCCTGGGGACTGGAGAAGCCACTTAATGGAATGAGCTCATGCTTTGCAGACAGGGGCCCAGGGCCAGTCCCTAGCAACCTCACGGTCTCCTAATGTGGGTGTCCCCCCAAAAAAATAAATTTCTGGTTCTTAGTACCTTTTTGTCTCTGAATAAGCGGTCTGTGAATCTTCCCTTCCCCCGACTCATGTTGTCAGGTCATAGGGGCTAAGGATGTGCTTCTCGGCCCCTGGTACCTAGAAACACACTTGGCCCAGATTGCGCCCAGCATCAGCAATGCCCTGTGGACACAACAGCATAAGACTGTGGGCCCGGGTCCCCCTCTTTGGAGCCAGAGAGATAGTGCAAGGGGTAAAGCTCTTGCTTTGGACACGAGTGACCCAGGTTTGATCTCCAGCACCGCATCTGGTCATCTGAGCACTGCCAGGAGAGACCCCCAGCACAGAGCTGGGAGTCAACCCTAAGTATCTCCAAGTGTGGCTCAAACTTCCCACTCCCCAAATAAAAAGAGTTTGTGCTCCAGGCTTTCAGCCTCGTGCCTCTGGTCTCTCCGCATGAGGACAGTTGGCTCCTGCCGCTGAGCACTTCACGGAGTGACTTCGCAGGGTCACGGAGTGAGGACAGTGGAGGCATGGAAGGGCATGCGGGGAGACTGAGGTGCACTGAGGTCCCTCCGCACCTAGCACCTGCCTGGACATGGCCTGTCTGTGGGCCACACATGACATGGACAACACACCTTGGGAGGCATGGGGGGTTGGGGAGCACATTCCTAGTGGACAAAGAGCCCAGTGGGGAAGGGACAAAGCACCACTCAGAGAGCTGAGCCCCTCCAAAATCTAGCACTGACAGGACCAGTTTCTCTCAGGGCCGGGAGAGCAGGATAGCAGGAAGTAGACAGTGTCCCAGGGCAAAGGAGCAGTGGGCAGTGGGCAGCCCAAGTCTGTGTAATTCCTGCCCCACGTGGTCCATGCACAGGCCCGGTCATTCTCCCCATTCTCCAGGGAGAGCGCAGGTCCTGTGAGGCCGTGTAGGGGTGGGGGCGCAGGGGGCACCTCCACCATTTGTGTCATATTTTAGGCCTTATGAGAATGCACAGTAGCAGGGCCAGGGAGACGGTACAAAGGTGAAGGCACTTGGGCAGTCTGTGGCTGCAGCCACCCCTCTGGCTCACTCCTTGGCACCATGTATGGCCCAGAGCACTGCTAGGTGTGGCCCCTGCATACTGCTGGGT
This sequence comes from Sorex araneus, assembly GCF_027595985.1. Classification (NCBI taxonomy): domain Eukaryota; kingdom Metazoa; phylum Chordata; class Mammalia; order Eulipotyphla; family Soricidae; genus Sorex; species Sorex araneus. The sequence goes on from NC_073312.1 coordinate 46,667,739, forward strand.
ATGTCCCTCCCAAAATAAAAAAGAACAGGAAATGTCAGAACTTCCCGTCCTTCAGGGCGGGAGGGATAGTACGGGGGGGTAGGGTGCTTGCCTTGTATCCGGCTGACCCTGCTTCAATCCCCAACATCCCATATGGTCCCCTGAACACTGCTGGGAGTAAGTCCTGAGCTCAGAGCCAAGCTCCACAGCCCTGAGCATCGCTGGGTGTGACCCAAACACAGGAAAGAAAAAAACCAACGCTCCCTCCATATTGGTCCTCTTGCAGCTGGCGGGGTGGGGACTGGCGTTCCGCACGTGTCACAGTGAGTTCTCCACCCTGGCTTTTTCAATTCCCAGGTTGCTGCCCTTCACAAGCGCATAGAGGCCATGGTCGAGGTGGCGGCACTGTGCGGTGTCAACATCATCTGCTTCCAGGAGGCGTGGAGTAAGTCTCTTTAGGGCTGCTTTCTCTGCCGCCTTCCGATACAGGCGCATGATCACCAGGAACGCCTGCTGCAGTGATCTGGACAACGTTGCTGCCCGGGGCCGGAGTGCTAGTACAGCGGGGAGTGTGTTTGCCTAGCACATCTGTGTTCAGTGTCTGGCATCCCATGGGTTCTGCATTACCAGGAGTAATGCAGACAGGAGTAACCCCCGAGCATTGCTGGGTGTGCCACCCAGTTTTGTTTTGTTTTTTCATACACGTCCTTCCTTTTTGCATTCACAGAGAGGCTCTTTGTCAACACCACCAGAAACCCAGGAACCTCACCCTCCCTCCTTTTCCTGTAGGCCCAGACCAGCTGCCTGTTCCTCTCACTTCTCCCTCCCACACCATGCTGAGACAATTCTTTCCTTCCTCCCACTTCTTACACTGCCCCGAGCGACAGCACCCTGAGCGCTCTGTAGCTTCTGCCCTCCACTCTGAAATGTCTTTCGGACATGCAGCCTGGCACTGCCCTGTCTTTCCACCTCTGTGTTCTCATCTCAGCGAGACTGCTGGCCTCCACGAAACCGGCTCAAGCTAGAAGTCTCAGCCTGCCTCACTAGCTAAAGTTACATTCTTGTCCTATATTTTAATGTACCACATTGAACCTGGGTAGGCCGCATGCAAGGCAAGTGCCCTACCTGTTGCACTATCTCTCTGGACCCAATTCCATTTTCCTTTTTATCAAAATTATATGTGCTCATGATTTGGAGTATACAGGAGTACTAAACTGAGTCTACAGGAGACCGGAAAGATAGTTTAGGGGTTGAGGCACTTACCTTGCATGTGGCAGACCCTTGCTCCATCCCCAGCACTGCAATTTTCCCTGGGTACAACCAGGAGTGCTCCCTGAGCACAGAGCCAAGACTAGCTCCTCTGCACCACCAGGTGTGGCTCAATCTCCCCTGTCCTCCAAATAAACAAACAAAAAAAAACCCTAATGAGCCTACAGGATCTAGTTCCCAAAAATAGCTATCCTCCTCCCCTAATACCAGCTATGTTCTATTCCTAAACAGTTCTTTGGAAATTGACATTTCTTTGCACAATCATTCCTGGTTTTTACATTTTGCATCATCTACTAAGGAGGAAGACAGGACTCACCCTCTCCCTCCTGCCTCCCCTGTACACAGATATCCTTCCTAGTCCATTTCCTAGCCATTCTCTCTCTGCCAAACCATTTTGTAAACCTTGGAGTTGGGGGCTGGGTGTTTTATTCGTTTGTTTTTCTGAATAATAAACCTGGAGCTTGTTTTGTTTTCTATATGCCTAGCACAAATCTGCCAGTTTCTTAGATCCCCTTAACGAGGTTGCAGCCCAGGAAGTAGTCTATTGGTTATTGCTCCACAAAGGAACATGTCAGAGCCTTCTGACTGCTCAGGTCTGAATCTGACCCTTCTGCTACCTCTAGCTTTTACCCTGGGATGCTCTCCACCTCACCATGGGGCATTGTTCTTGTGTTCTTTTTTTTTTTTTCTTTTTGGATCACACCTGGCGATGCACAGGGATTACTCCTGGCTTTGCACTCAGGAATTACTCCTGGTGGTGCTCAGGGGACCATATGGAATGCTGGGGATCGAACCCGGGTCGGCTGCATGCAAGGCAAATGTCCTACTCGCTGTGCTATTGCTCCAGCCCCATTCTTGTGTTCTTTTATCCCACATCTTCTCTCTCGCCTCACTACCTCAGCTTGGTTGATAAGTTCCCTGAGAAAGAACACCAAGGACATCAGCTTTGAGACCTTGCCTAGCTAAAACTAAGTTCTGGCTAGAACTTGTTTGATACTTCGGTTGGGTATAGAATTCTCTAAAGACAATTTTGCTTTTGAAGCTTGAACCATTCCACTGTCTTCTGGCACCATTGACTAGTATAAAGATACTTTGATCTATTACCCATTGTTTATGACCTGTCTATTTTTCTCTTGAAAGTTGTAGAATCTTTTTCTTTTCCTAAAACTTTGGCATTTCATAAATGTGCAATTCTATGTATCTATTTTAATGTGCTGTTCTTGGGCATTCACTGGATACATTCAGTCTAGAAATTCGGGTTCTTTATATTAGATCATTTTTTCTTGTATTATTTCTTACTCATTTCCCCTCGTGGTATTGGGGTTCAAACCCAGGACCTCACATGCAAGGCAAGTGCTCTACCATTGAGTCATATTCCCAGACCCTTTCTATTATTCCTTAGTGATTCTTCCCTCCTTCCTTCCTGACATACCTACCGTTAGGATACTGGAGTCCCAAGTCAGATCATCAATTTTCTTACTTTGATTTTTTTTCTCAATTTTCAGATAGATTTTACCTAATCATTGAACCAATTAATCAGTTTCTCTTTTGGTGGGGGGAAACTACACCCATTTGTAGTTGAGCCAGGAGTAAGTAGTGATGCTCAGGGCTTACTCTGCACTCAGGAATCCCTCCTGGCAGTGTTCAGGGGACCATATGGATGCCGGGGATCAAACCTAGGTCAGTCATATGTAAGGCAAGTACCCACTATACTATGTCTTAGGCCCCATAATCAATTTAATTTGTACTATTTTGAATTTAGAAGAGTTCTTTTGGTCTGAAAACTACTGCTTTATCATATCCTACTCTTAATTTTGTAATTTCCACATCTTCTCTATCTCTGAGAACATTGAGTCGAATTTTTTGGATCTCTGTGTGTCTGTTGTTCTAAATTTATCTCCATCACCCCACCCCCATCCTCACCCCCTGATTGGTTATGTTTTAAGGACTGAGGACCAAAAAACTGACTGTAAGCTCTGGCTTCGTGGGAGGGGCTCCTCCACGCACTCAGTGATAAGTGATCTGCTTCAGCTATTTATTGGGCAATCCCCTTGGTGGCAGCTTTGGGTTACTCTTTTTCAGACTGGTCTGATTTCCCAGAGGAGATTCTTCTCATCTCCTGCCAAGAAGAGAAAGCAGACAGGGGTCCAGAATGCTGATGCTTAGATAATTCCTCTGTTTCTGGAACTCTGCTGACCTTCATCTGTCCTGGTCTCCCCAAGGCCTGAACCCTCTGTTCAACTGTCTCTGGACAAAGATCCTCTAAACTGCCGGAGCAGGAGGGTTACGTCCAGGCGTTTGCAAGGTTGGAAGCTGTGTGCTTCTAGCTGCTTCTTCAACAGGCTTTCAGCCTGCCTTTCTCATTTGTCCCCTCCCTGCTTCCCCAACTCCACAGCAGTGTGCTGACACTGGCACCTGAGCTTCCGGGGGTCTGTGGTAGAGACAGGGGTGCTTCCTCTCCTCCACTGAGGGTTCCTCTGAGATATCTATGCATCCATCCACTCACCAAAACTTCTCTGCTCTGCTTTTCTCACCCTGCTCGCAGTGCTCCAGCCTTGTGGTTTACACCTTTGCAGAAAAGTGTTTACCGTCAAACTGTGGGGCTTCATGTACGAGCAAAGATGTGTCCAGGCTGCCATGCCCAGAAATTCATCTCATTTTCCATTCCTTCTTAGGCGTGGACTTTTTGGGTGACACTGAGATGCATCTGCCTCTTCTACTGCACCATTAGCCCCAAGAGGCCGGTGATTGGGTTTTGTTTGTTTTCCCCATCCTAATCCACTCCTACATTTTTACACTAAAATTTTTCATTGAGAAACCAGGGATATGGCTCAGCTCAGAAGGCTGAGCCCCTGGCATGCAGAAGCCCTGGGTTCAATTCCCATCAACACTTGGTTCCTGTAGCACTGAATCAAGGATGGCCAGGAGTGGCTCCAGTACCCCTGATACTTCTTGGGAGACCCAAAAAAATGAATAAAATCATTTAATTGTGGTAAAATATGCATAATACAATAGTTATCACTTTAACCATTGCTAAGCATCTAATTCAGCGCTATTTAAATACATTTAGAGTTTTCTAATCATCTGTCAATACCTGAAACTATTTCATCGTTCTCATCAAAAACTCTGTAGTAAGTTACAACTGCCCCTTCCTCCTCGCCCCTGATAACTTCTGCTCTGCAATCTCTCTCTGAATTCACCTATTCCCTATTCACAGAAGAGGGATCATGTATAGTGCTTGTTTTTCTTTCTTTCCTTCTTTCCTTCGTCACTTTTTTCTTTCTTATTGAATGACAGTGAGATACACAGTTATAAAGTTGATCATGATTGAGTTTCAGTCATATCATGTTCCAACACCCGTGCCTTCACCAGTGTACGTTTCCCACAACCAATGCCCCAGTTTCCCTCCCGCCCCCCACCCACTCCTGCTGCCTACCTCTATGCAGGCACTTTCTCTCTCTCCCACACATTTTCCCTCTTTCTTTCACTTATTCTCTCTCTGTCTCTCTGTCTCTCTCTCTATTTCTCTTTCACTCACTTTCCCCTTTCTTTCACTCTAATTCTCTCTCTGTCTCTGTCTCTGTCTCTCTCTTTCTTTCCTTTTGGGATTATGGTTTGCAATACAGATACTGAAAGGTTATCAGCTAATACTAATACTTTACCTACTTTCACTTAATTCCTGTACAAAATGATCATTTCCAACTATCATTGTCATACTGGTCCTTTCTCTATCCACTGCCCTTCACCCCCACCCCCGACACTCTTGTGTCAAACTTCCAACCACTGACCAGCCCCCCTGGCCCCTATTTGCCTTGGCCTTGTATATTAGTCTTATACTAAATATTTTTTTTCTTATAGCCCATAAATAAGTGCAGTCATTCTATATCTGTCTCTCTCCTTCTGACTGATTTTACTCATTTGTATAGATGGGACTTGTTTTTCCTGTGTCCAGCTACTTTCACTCATCATAACACTTCCAAAGCCTATCCACAGGGTTCCCGTCCCTACCTCTCATGCACAAGAGTCTGTCACAGCACATTGCATTTATTCATTTCCCCATTCCTCTTTTATCTTTCTTGGCCTTGGCAAAAGGTTCCAGGCCTGTTTGACCTACTGCACCATTTTCTGGAAGAAAAAAAAATACTTAGCACCTCCACTCTAGAAATCTACGTTCTTTATGGGGAACAAAGTGTCGCTCAGTTGCACCTGAGGCTCTGCTGACCCCATTGTTCTTGTCCTCCACAGGGTGCAGTAGCACCCACTGTGGAAAACACTAGAATAGTACATGACAGACACTGAAGTAAAAATGTAGTGGATGGTGAGCCTGTTCTTTCCTTTTGTCGGATCTGGAAAACCACCCTTTCAGGCACAACACAGGTAGTTCTCCTTTGGGAAGGCACAAGGCCCTTCCTATAGAGAGGGACATTCTCTGCCCTACCACTGTAGCACTGTCATCCCCTTGTTCATCAATTTGCTCAAGTGGGCACCAGTAACGTCTCCATTGTGAGACTTGTTGTTACTGTTTTTGGCATATCGAATATGCCACGGGGAGCTTGCCAGGCTCTGCTGTGCAGGCGGGGTACTCTCGATAGCTTGCCGGGCTCTCCGAGAGGGACAGAGTAATTGAACCCGGGTCGACCGTGTGCAAGGCAAACACCCTACGTATTGTACTATCTCTCTAGTCCTACCACATCAGGTCATAATTTAGCTCCTGAATTATAGTGTTGTTCCCCCATAAACACACACAGACACACACAAACACACACACACACACACACACACACATTCCCACCTACAACCACCCTAAACCTTCACTTGTGGACTGGCCTGAGTGCGAGTCTAGAGTGTAGACTCCTGTGGGCTCATGAATGTGGGAACCCCCTTCCCCGTTCACTTGAAAATGGTCGCTGGGACTTTACAGCCGTCCTCCCTGAACCTTTCCACATCTTTCTTTTGAACATCAGAGCGGTTGTGTAAACAGGAAAAGAAGTCATTAAAATGGAAATGGAGAAATTTGGAGAGCTTAGCAACCTGAAATGAAATCTGAAAGGGAAGTTTTTTTATCCTCTCGGGGCATTTGAGTCTCCTAATGCTCTGAAAGCTGAGAATGAATGGTCATTAGGGGACATTTTTGTTATCAACAGTTTTTTGTTTTTTTGGTTGTTGTTGACGTCCCTAAAATAGCTCATCACTCTTCGCTGAAGGAGAATCTGGGGAGTCTTCAGCCAGAGTCCCTCAGGGCTGCTGCTGGCAGCGTTCCTGCTCTCAGCCGCCTCTGGCCACTGCCCTGGACAGCTGCGGAGGGAGTGGTGCTATCGGTGGTCTCTTCGTGCTGGGGCCATCTTAGGACCTCACTCCCCCAAACTGGAAGCAGTGGGGTATCTGGGTTTCCTCCTCCTTCGAAAGAGAGTCTCACCCCTGCTTTGTCAGGGAATTGGGAGCAAGCTGCCCCCAAACAGGCTACATGCCTCGTGTCTCAACCAGCTAAAGCACCACCAGTCCCTTCCCAAGGCCAAGAGAAGCTTCCCCTTCCACCGTCAGTTCCCAGCTGACTGATGGGCCAGGAAGAGCTTCCAGAAACTTCCCTTAGGCTCCTGGCCCTGAAAGAAATGGACTTGGCTTCTTCATTTTTTTTTTTCATTTACCCCTGTCTGGTTCTGTGAACAATAGGTAACATCATTATGTTTTGGTTTTATTTTTAACAAAATATACTTCACAGCATTTTTAATTTTTGGCCAAAGTATTTTGATTCACCTCTTTTTTTTTTTTACCTTGTCTATGTGGTTCACTGCAGGCCTAGTTTATTTCTCTGCTGACTTTTGTTATATGTCAGTGATTAATTGCCCTTCTGCCCTGTACATCCCCCATATTTTAGAGCACGGGAGACCTAAGGGATATACAAGATCAGCCTAAGAAAAGACTGGAATTCAAGAGGAAAAAAAAAAGGACAAACAGCAGCCCAGTTGGAAGTGGCCAAAGGGGGCAAAGCAAATCCTGGAGACCAGCAAACCAGCACCCACAGGCAAGGTGCTCGCTGCACCCCAGGGTGTCCCCTGAGCCTGAGTGTAGAGCCAGGAGGAAGCCCTGAGCACTGCCAAGTCTAGCTCAAAAGTCAAAACTAAAAAAAGAAATTAAATGCACATAACATAGAATTTGCTACTTTAATCATTTAAAAAATTCCTTTTCCCCTTCCCTTGGTCATTATTGCCATGACCAGGCATCACACACTTGGTTGCAGAGCACCAGACACACACACACACACACACACACACGCACATGCACACACACACGCACACATGCACACATACACACACACTGGTGTGTGATGGAGATCACAATCTGACACTTCCACTGCCATAAAGCCACATCCCTAGACCCTCCTTTGTTGTCTGTTTGGGGTCATCTTCAGCCATGCTCGGGGCTTACTCCTGGCCCTGCATTTAGGAATCACTCCTGACAGTGCTCAGGGGACCATATGGGATGCTGGGGATTGAACCTAGGTCAGCTGTGTGCAAAGAAAACGCCCTCCCCTACCCACGGTACATGTTCCTGCCCCATGAGCCCTCATTTTTATTACCACCAACCAGCTCCAGAACTCTTTCTTTGTTATGTTTTTGCTTGGGGGGGGTTGCCTAGCTGTCGGTGCTCGGGGGCTCTTCCCTGTGTGGGAGTAGGGAGGGATCCATGTGGGGCCAGAATCAAACCCAGGACTTCTGCAAACAAATTATGCCTTCCAGCCCTGTCAGCTACCTTCCTGGTCCCAGCACTTCTATTTTTCCTTCCCAAACTGAAACTCTGTACCCGTTCAATAAAAAAACTCACATTATCCCTCCTCCCAATAACTACCCTTCCTCTTTCTGTCTTTAGGAAGTTGCCTTTTCTAGGTCCCTTGGGCAATGGGATAGACAGCATCTGTCCTTTTCTGACTGTATTATTTCACTTAGTATAATGTTCTTGAGGCTCACCTGTGCTACAGCATGTATCAGAATTTACCTTCATGCAATACAATGGTTGATACTGCATTGTACGTCTAAATTACATTAGTTTATCCACTCACCTGCCCATCGACATTTGGGTTACTGCCATCTCTCCGCTATTCTAAATAATGCTGCTTTGAACAGGGGTGTGTGAATATTTGTTCTAGTCACTGATGTTACAGTTTTTATAGGAACGGGAGCAGAGAGCTAATACAGGGATTGAGACTCTTGTCTTGCACATGGCTGATCCCAGTTAGGTCCCTGGCATCGTGTCTAGTTCCCTTAGCACCACCAGGGGGCTATATATGACGATTCCTGGGCAAAGAGCCAGAAGTGAGCCCTGTGCACCACTGGGTGGGGCATCCCCCACCCCGCCCCCGCCCCCACATCACCACCACCAAATAGAGTATAGGAAAGACATTGGTCCAGTCCCTCATTTTACCGTGAAACCTAGAAGCATAAGGTCTGCCTAGCATCCCTGGTCAGACACAGTGTGGAGCCAGTCATGGACAGCTGGGGCCAGGATCTGACCCAGGCAAAGGAGAATCTGTACCCCCGGGCAAAAGATCCCCCAGGCTTTTTTTTTCACCTTTTTTTGTTGAATCACTGTGAGAAAGACACTTACGAAGCTGTTCATGATTAGATTTTAGTCGTACAGTATTCCAACACACATCCCTCCACCAGTGTGTTTTCCTAGCACCAGTGTCCCCCCGCCAGGTTCCCTCCCATCACCCCCCAACCCCCACCCCCTGCCTCTATGGCAGACACTTTCCCTCTCTCTCTCTCTCTCTCTCTCTCTCCCCCCCTTCTCTCTCCTTTGAGTGCTGGCTATGATTCTGATCTTTCTCCTCTTCCCAGCCATGCCCTTTGCTTTCTGTACAAGAGAGAAGCTGCCTTGGACAGAATTTGCCGAGTCAGCAGAAGACGGGCCCACCACCAGATTCTGCCAGAAGGTAGGTCATTAGCTGCTCCTCTGGCAGCAGCAACTAAACATGGACAGGTCACAGTGTGCGGCCACAGCTGTCCAGCAAGAACCCATCATCACGGAAAAATGCACTCGTCTGATGCTTGTTTTGCCAGATAAGAATAGATAAGACTATTTGCTGCCCCATTTTGGTGGACTTGCACTGAAAAACCAGAGTTTTCAGAGCCAGAAAGGCCCTTCGTGGCTTTTTCAGGAAAGGTGGGCGATGGCTCAGGAGAGGTGGGGGGACCCTGGGGTTGACTTCAATCAAGAGTCAAGGGATGCTTGAAGTCAGAGCATCCCTCCCTCCCAGGAAGCAGGAAGGAGGCCCCGTCGTGGTCAGAGGGCCGCCAGCTCCACTTACTATTTGCTTGAATGAAGCTTCTTGGCAAGACCTGTCTTTCCCATGAAGGATTGGTTTCCATTCTTCACTATTAAAATGACATTTTGCATGACCCCATTTATATGAGATAAGTGATGCACCAGGACAGAAAACAGATTAGTTGTTTCCAGGGGCTGGAGGGGTAGGAGTAGTGGAGGGAGACGGCGTGGCTACTAACGGGTAAGGGGTTCCATTCGGGGTGTTGAAAATGCTCTAAAATTAGATTGTGGTGATGGTTGCACAACTCAGTGAAGCACTGAAAAACCACTGAATGGCACACTTGAAAGTGAGGTTTGTCTGTGGAATGAGCATCAGGCCATGTGAGCTCCAGCTTAGTAAGACATCAGTAAGACCCACGTGGGGGTGGGGAGGTGGGGGGCCTCTGGGACAGTGGTGGAGGGAAGCAGACCCTCTGGGGGAGGGTGTGGTGCTGGAATATTGTACGCGAGAAACCCTACAATTCACAGCATTGTAAATCATGGGTGCCCAAGATTTTTAAAAAAAAACAATTTTTAAAAACAAGACCTATACTTAGTTCTGGGATATTTTCCTCTCTTTGACTTCTAATAAAGTTTTTAAAAATTTTTCTAACACTGGGGCCAGAGCAATAGCACAGCGGGGAGGATGTTTGCCTTGCACGCGGCCGACCCGGGTTCAATCCCTGGCATCCCATATGGTCCCCCAAGCACTGCCAGGAGTAATTCCTGAGTGCAAAGCCAGGAGTAACCCCTGAGCATCGCTGGGTGTGACCCAAAAAGCAAAAAAAAAAAAAAAACTTTTCTAACATGAATGAATAAATAAATAAAGCCCATAATATTCAACAGGATTACAAACAGTAGCATTCTTTACATCTCTCACAAAAGAAATTCCTTTCCTTTCTCCACATTTCATTTACTTATTGTATTTTGTTTTTATTTTTATTTTTTTCCTTTCTTTTATTTATTTTTTTTAAAGTTACAAAGGTTTCTAAGTCTCAGTTATATACAATGCTCGAACACCCATCCCTTCACCAGTGCACATATTCCACCACCAAGAATAACAGTATAGCTCCACCCTGCCCCCACACATTCCCAGCCCCCAACCCCAGAGAAATATCTGCCAGAAATTGCATCATTGCAAACTTGTACTTCTCAGCTATTTTATATTCCACATATGAGTGCAATCTTTCTATGTCTGTCTCTTTTTTTCTGACTCATTTCACTCAACATGTGTATTCTGTTTTTAATGTCTATTTTTTGTTGTTGTTGGGGGGAGGTTGTGTCGCAACCTGTGGTGCTCAGGGCTTACTCTGGCTCTGCTCTCAGGAATCACTCCTGGCAGGACTAGGGGGTCATATGGGGTGCCGGGAGTTGACTGCATGCAAGGCAAGTACCCTCTCTCTCCCCTGCCCCCCTGCCATGTTCCATTTTAGACTCAACAGTTATTTAGGGGTTTTCTTATTTTGTTTTTGTCTTTGTTTTGTTTTTGCTTTGGGGCCACAACTGGCAATGCTCAGAGCTTACTCTTGGCTCTGTGCTCAGGGATCACTCCTGGTGGGACTCAGGAGACCAAATTGGGTGCTAAGAATTAAATTTGGGTTGGCTGTGTGTAAAACAAGCACCCTACTCACTGGACTGTCATTCTGGACTCTAATGAGGGTTTTCCTGGGCAAAACTGTAATCATGGTGATTGTGCCTATCCTGAACCATAATTCTAAGCATTTGTGCTCTCAGGCTATAGGGGAGTAAATTCCCCATCCACTGGGTTATTTATTCTTTGCAGTGGAAAACTGAGAGGAAGGGAGCTGGTCAGGAGGTGATTGCAATGACATACCCAAGAAAGGGCCAGGAGAGAAATCATAGGGTAAGAATAAAACTCGTGGCAGGGGCCAGATGGTACGCCAGGTAGGGTGCTTGCCTTGCACACAGCCAACCCGGGTTTGATCCCCAGCATCCCATATCAACCCCAAGTATTGAGTGCAGAGCCAGGAATAACTCCTGAAAATCATAAATAAAAATTAAAACAATAAACACTGGTGGCAGGGAGCCCCTGTCTGCATCAGGAGGAGCCCTGGGAGCCCCACCCCCCTCACAGTGTTGACAGAGCTGCCAGTCACCTCAGTGGGGCTTTTCCTTATCTTGTCATGAGGGTCAGTAGTACTGATGGGCCAGTCAGAGTCAAGGACAACTCACCGGCCATTGTCCATCCTTTTCACCATCAGGTCCTTGTGAGACACAAGGAATTTGGCCTTGAAGAGCTTAGAATGGGGGTGTGGAGGGGGCACAGGTGAGAAGGATGATGGTGGTGGTGGTGGTGTCAGTGTCGGGTGGGTAAGAGGAGCATGTAAGGAAACTCTGAAAGGATACAGCGCTAAGTGCATTCACAGAGCCTTTTCGTTGAGTCAACCTGAAACTCCCCACGCATTTGCCAACGCTGCTCTGGCCCCGGCTACTGGAAACCCAAGTTCCACTTTCTGTTTCTGTGAATCTGACTATTTGAGATACCCTCTCCTGAGTCAAATCACGGTGTTTGTCCTTTTGTGACTGGCTTGTCAACCTAATGTCCTGTGAGCATCCTCCCTATCCAGGGCCACATCCAGCCCATTGGATTTCCTTCTTCCTAAGGCTGAATAATATTCCGTTGGATGGATAGGCATAATTCCCTTTCTCCATGCTTCCAGTCATGGTTTTTGGGGTTGCATTGTCTTCTGGGGCAAATAGCACTGCTATGAATGTGGGTGTGCAGATGTCTCTTCTCGAGCCTCTTTTTTCAGTTCCAGCACACAGACCCTGAAGAGGGACTAGTCAGTCCTACCAAGTTCTATTTCAGTCTTTTATAAGTCACCACACTGCCATGCACAGCAGCTACATGGTTTTACATCTGCAACAACCATCTACAAGCATGATGATTATTCATACTCAGCTAAGTTTGGGCATCAGCACAGCACTGGCATTTAGCCTTCCCAAAATACAAGCTGAGGTGTTTATTGAGATTGTTGAATTCGTCAATAAAAAAACTATGACAGGAGCCGCAGAGAGAGAGAGTACAGGGGGTAAGGTGTGCTTGCTTGCTTGCTCTTCATACACTGATTCCAGCTCAGTCCCTGGCACCACGGATAGTCCTGACTACCACCAGGGTTTGCCCTCAGAATGCAGAACCAGGAATATAGCCCCTGAACATTTCGGGCATGGCCCCCAAATCCAGAATATTGCAGAGCCTTAAATGTACCTCAGTGATAGGGTACTAACCATGTATGTTTAATATCCTGGATTCGATCCCCAACACCAAAAAATGAAAAATAAATTTGGGGGAACCGGAGAGGCAGGGTGATTGCCTTGGACACAGCCAACCTGGGTTCGATCTCGGAACCCCATATGGTCCCCTGAGTCTGCCAAGGGTGATCCCCGAGTGCAGAGCCAGGAGTAACCTCTGATCTGGGTGTGGCCCCAAACACCCCCCCCAAAAATTAATATTTTTAATTTAAAAAATTAAGGACGATGGTCATGTATTTAAAGGTAGGACACTGCTTTCCTCATCTTTTCCAGCTGGCCAAGAAGCATAACATGGTGGTGGTGTCCCCCATTCTGGAACGAGACAGCGAGCATGGGGATGTTCTGTGGAATACAGCCGTGGTGGTCTCCAACTCGGGAGCAGTGCTGGGGAAGACCAGGAAAAACCACATCCCCCGCGTGGGTGATTTCAACGAGGTGAGCTGCCCCCTCGGGTGAGCAACCCTGCTTGCCCACCTCGGTCCCTCCAGCCTCTCTGCAGACGAAGCACCATGACCACACACCAACTGGTGTGACACTGGACCCAGTGCCCAAGGACTCCAGACCTTGTCCTGTGTCACAGAGCAGGGAGCACTCAGCTGGTTCTCCCAAGTGACGCCCGGACATCTTAGCATGAAGGAGACTTGGTTTTGATTTTGGGTTGGGGGTGAGTGGAAGAGTTGTCTTTTTTGTTTTTTTTTATGGTATTTTGTGGGAGTGGGAGTGGATGTTGGGGCCATGCCAGTCAGTGCTCTAGGGTTACTCCTGGCAGTGCCAGATAACCATATGGAATGCCAGGGATCGAGCATAAGCTGGCTGCGTACAAGGAAAGCAACCTGCCCGTTTTACTGTTGCTCAGGGCTCTGATTTTTTGGGGTGTGTTGTGTGTGTGTGTGATATCCTGATTTAGTCTCTTGAAATCCATCTCTGAAGTAAGTCATATATAAATTGAAAACAAAATCAAGAGTGCATGCACATGAGCTGATTCTTGCACCCATGTCAGGTTCTGAGTTCTCCGTGGGATGGATGGGGTCCTGCCCTATAGCTCAGGGGTTGGTGTCTGACCAGCCAGATCTTCCTGTTGGGGAGCTCAGTGTGCCCATTAGTACACCCGTGTGCTACCTAAGACACACGGATTTGGGCATTGTAACACTGATTGCCCCAACCAGATCTGTCGAGGTTGCTCTTCTGATTGGTTAGTACCGATTGTGGGAAGGTGGGCTGGATGGAGTGGATCCATAGAAGAAGGACACGAACTCCATCTAATACCTAAGACTAAAAATATCTCAACCCAGGGGGCTGGAGTGATAGCACAGCGGGTAGGGCGTTTGCCTTGCACACGGCTGACCCGGATTCAATTCCCAGCATCCCATATGGTCCCCCGAGGAGAGCCAGGAGTAATTCCTGAGTGCAAAGCCAGGAGTAACCCCTGTGCATTGCTAGGTTTGATCAAAAAAAAAAAAAAAGACCTCAATCCACAATAAATACAGTAGTTTTGGAGGTGCCGGCCCCTGGCCTTTACCTCATTGCCCATTTGCTCTAGTCCCAGCCATTCTCACACCAGCCAAGCAGACAAGAAAAGGATCTTGAGATCAGAGCCGGCTCAGGCTCCTGGGGAAAAAGCAGCAGCCAACGTCTCTCAGTGACAGCTGGAGAGAAACGCTCTCACCTGTTTACCCTGGGATTAATCGTTAGCTCCCCACCGTCAGGGCAGGGCTGTCTCTGTGCCCTGGGGTCTGTCCCCCTGTCCACCATATGCACGCCCTGCTTGCCACCTGCCCTGATGGTTCTAAGATTCATGAGAGGAGACGAAACGCTCAGGGGCAGAGCTCTGTGGGACCCCGACCAGCCCTCTAGCTCCCCTCACGATTATCCTTAAAAATGTCTCAGGAGGGGCTGGAGCCACAGCACAGCAGGTAGGATGTTTGCCTTGCACACGACTGACCCGGGTTCAATCTCTGGCACCCAGTATAGTCCGCCAAGCCAGCCAGGAGTGAGTGAGTGAGTCCTGAGTGCAGAGCCAGGAGTAAGCCGTTAAGAACAGCCAGGTATGCTCTCCCCACCCCACCCCGCCCTCCAAAAGAGAAGTCACAGGAGCAGAGAGTAGGTGCAAAGGCTGAGATGGCAGGACTGTGTCTTACCAGCCTGCCTGGGAGTGCCAGCCCGAGCCTCGGACGATGCCCGAGGAGCAGGGAGAAGAGCCTGAGCTAGGGCTGGAGCGATAGCACAGCGAATAGGGCGTTTGCCTTGCATGCGGCCAACCCGGGTTCAATTCCCAGCATCCCATATGGTCCCCCAAGCACCGCCAGGAGTAATTCCTGAATGCATGAGCCAGGAGTAACCCCTGTGCATCGCCAGGTGTGACCCAAAAAGAAAAAAAAAAAGAGCCTGAGCTAAAAGCGAGAGGTCTGGTCGCAGGCGGGCCTGAGGAGGCTGGGTGGGCCAGTCACATGCGCAGTGGACATCCGCATCACCTCCCCTGGGATGGGCTGGGCTTGCCCTGGACCTGCTCCTGGTCCTGTCAGCTCTGACGTGCCTGATACTGGGACACGGTGAGGACAGTGACCAACTCTTGTTACCATCAACCAGACCTCAGCCTTTCCTTGTCCTGTGATTCAAACTGCACCAAAGTTCATCCTTGCAACACCCGTAGGAGTTGCTTGGGGATTTTTTTTTCCCTCTGACATATTAGAAAAGAAATTGTGAGTAAATGCTTAGGCCATGGTGATTTCCCGGTTTCCCCTTTTGCTTGTTTGTTTTGCTTTTTTTATTATTATTTTTTTTTTTTTGCTTTTTAGGTCACACCCGGTGATGCACAGGGTTTACTCCTGGCTTTGCACTCAGGAATTACTCCTGTCAGTGCTCAGGGGACCATATGGGATGCTGGGAATCGAACCCGGACCAGCAAGGCAAACGCCCTACCTTCTGTGCTATAGCTCCAGCCGTGTTTTGCTTTTTTGCTGTGGTCCTTAAATGTACTGACGGCTTTGAGTCGTATCTAAGAGTGTGCCTTGGAGTCCTGATGGTTATTTCATGATCCTGTCAAGTCTCTGGGAGGGGAAGTCAGACAGCTCTGAGGCTTCAGGACCCAACTGTGTTTTTCAGTCCACCTACTACATGGAAGGAACCCTGGGCCACCCCGTGTTCCAGACCCATTTCGGGAGGATCGCAGTGAACATTTGCTACGGGCGACACCATCCCCTCAACTGGCTCCTGTACAGCATCAACGGGGCAGAGATCATTTTCAACCCTTCGGCCACCATCGGAGCACTCAGGTCACTCAGCAGGCGGGACGTGGGAGGGCTCTGGGGCAAGTCGAGCGGCAGCACGCCACTCCCTCCGACATCCAACACTCCGGGGTCCTGTGACAGGTGCCTTGTCACTAGGCAAACACGTTCCCCATACTCTGCCCAAAGAGTTCCCCATACAATGTCCCCCGACCCCCACCACTTCCTGCCAGGATTCAGAAAAGTCCCACTTCTGTCACTTTGTTTGGGGGCTGCGCCCAGCAGTGCTCAAGGATCACTCCTGGTGGGGCTCAGGGGACTATATGAAGTGCCCAGGATCCAACCTGGGTCGGCCGTGTGTAAGGCAAGTGCCCTGCCCACTGTACTATCTCTCTGGCCCCTGAAACTCATTCTTAATCTAGCTGGTTTTTTCCCATCACACCACCCATGGCTTTAGGCATTAGAGAAGCCCATCAAAGTGTTCTGAGCAAGGTGGTGAGGTATCCGGCCGCCCCCCACTCCAGGGCAACACCCTGCCTTGCTTAATGGTGGCTAGCAGAGGGCCCAGAAGCCCTGCACGCATGGCCACTGCCATTTTCTGGGGGGTGGGGGGTCTCCCATGGCCGAATCTCTGGGTGGTTTACAGTTTTGCATTCTCCTAGGAGCCAGAGCTCTGAGAATTGGTATGCAAAACCTTCCCACCAGCTTCCTTCCTTCAACGCTGCATTCCTGAGTCAGGGCTCCGACTTTTACGACTTTTACAACTTTTACTCTTTGCTGTGTCCGTCCGGCTTGGTGGCCGCTGTCCAGCAGGCTGAGCTGGAGTGAGCCGCTAGACTGTCACTCTTGTCTGTAGTAAAATTCCTCCTAACTTTCCTCCACTTCCCCCCCCCCCCGCCCAGTGTGATGCAAGCCCGGACTTCCCCCCTTTCCTCTGGAGCCCCGTACCTCTTTCTCAAGAGCAGTAGCCGGGGCCCAGCTCAGCCGCCCCAACCTCGCACCTGAAGGTCTTGTCTGCATCCAGGAGTGACGCTCTGGAACTGGAGTGGCAGTGGGTGGGGGAGTGGGGGGAGTGTCAGGATGTCATGTCTGGGTCACATGACAGTGAAATCCCTCCAACAGGTCCTTTGGGGACCTAGGTGTGTCATTGTCCACCCGGTCCTCCCCGCCCCCCTCCAGCAGATGGAGTTCATCCAGGCCTCTCCCTGGAGCCGCCCCCTCCTGCCGGCCTCCCTGTGTGAGGCATTTCAGCCAGTGTCCCCTCCCTTCAGGGGGTCCCAGAAGCAGCTGCTTCCATCCCCCTCTGGCTCTTGAGTCAGCGCAAGCCAAGCCACAGCCCAGATTCAAAGAACCGCCTTCCTGACCCCACTTCCTCGGGCTTTTATTAGACCCAATTAAGCAAACAGAAGCACCCTGATGTAATATGCACACAACTGCCTATGTCCTCAGCAGCCTATTAGGCTTATTAAAAATTATTGATTTTCCTTCCTCAGCTAGCAATCATCCTACTCGGGCTTCTCAATGGCGTGGCAAAGGCTGGCAGTTAGAAAAGAATCACCGAGATTTTGGGAAGCCAGTGTGTTTCAGGAGTCCCTAAAAAGTTCACATCCTTTGACCAGATCGTTATATTCCTAGAACTTGAGCCTGAGAAAGGAATTTAAAAGTTTTGTTTTCTTTTTTTGAGAAAGGGGGAGTAGGGGGAGAACAGGTTGTCCCTATGAAGATATTCCTGTCAGTGTTATTTATAATAAGAGAAGGACAGTGTTATTTATAAGAGAAAAATTTATAATAATGAGAAATGTCAGGGTTATGAACAGTTCAACCCATCCCTTCCACAGAGTGTACAGTCACTAAAAAGAGATTTTACAGAGGACATTAAGCCATATCATTGTAAGCCCTTCAGATGTGGCCTTACTGTTTTAGAACTTTACAGGGTCTTTTTTTGTTTTGGGTTTTTTTTGTTGTTGTTTTTGCCAAGGATGGTCATGGAATTTAGAAAATTAAGAACTGACAGTTTCTTAGGCTGGTGGGTTCCTGGGTGTAGCCTTAAAAAACATCAATAATGATTATTTGTGTAATTGGTAGTGACTCAAAGCATAAAGCTGGGAGTAGGGAGAGAACTGGAGAGCTAGTACAGTGGGTGCTGTAAGTGGGTGCTAGTACAATGGGAGCTAGTTAGATGCTACCTTGAATGCAGCTGACCCAGAGTCAATCCTCAGCACCACATATGGTCCCCTGAGCCCTGCCAGGAGTGATCCCTGAGTGCAGATCCAGGAGAAAGCCTTGGGCACAGCCCTGTCTGACCGCAAAATGAAACGAAGCAGGGTCAGAGCGATAGTGCAGCCGGTATGGCGATTGCCTTGCACGTGGCCAACCAGGGCTTAATTCCCAGCATCCTATATGGTTCCCCCTAAGTGAGACCCCCTGAGTGCAGAACCAGGAGTAAGCCCTGAGCACTGCCAGGTGTGACCCAAAAACGAGGAAGGAAGGAAGGAAGGAAGGAAGGAAGGAAGGAAGGAAGGAAGGAAGGAAGGAAGGAAGGAAGGAAGGAAGGAAGGAAGGAAGGGAGGGAGGGAGGGAGGGAGGGAGGGAGGGAGGGAGGGAGGGAGGGAGGGAGGGAGGGAGGGAGACGATGCTGAGTATATTCTTACCAGCTACATACAAGCTCTGGATCCCAGCTTCCAGAACCTTCCATCCCCTTTGTTCTCTGGCATCCGCCCATCTCAGGGCTTCCCCCCACTACACATACACTTTGTGGGGTGTCTCGGTGGCATCACCCAGTTCGCACTCTCAGTTGAAAGCACACAGTAGGTTGCACGTGCTTCTCCCTGAAGCAGGCCCTCCGACAGTTTGTGCCGTCTGAGTGGCCAGGGATCCCCGTCTGTGTGTCTGCATCCTGTCTTCCCACTGTGATGGTTTCTAGGAGGGGGAGTTGTGTATGCTGCACTGGGAACGCGGCAGCGGTCCCCATGTCGCCAGGGGACTCTCAGTGGCTCCCGAAGTGCTCTGGGCTCTCACGAACCTCTGGCTTCCTTTTCCGGGCTTGTTTAGAGAGCCCAAGTTTTATTGCCAGCTGTGGGCTTGAGTCCTACGCAACGCAGCCTCCCGAGAGAATTGCAAGAAAAGTGTTTGATGGCGCTCGCCTGCGACTGTCTATTGAATTCCTGAAAATGTCATTAACGGGTGTGCTCCTCTCAAAATCCTTTCTTAAAAGTTTTGTCAGCTTGCCTTAGCAGCTGGGGTTGGGGGGGGGAGGAGGGTGAGGGGAGCAGCTAAATGAGTCCCCTCAATCAAGCCTGTGATTTTTTTTTCCAGACTCGTGAATCCTCCTGAGAGTTAGACTTGTGACAAGCAGCCACCCCCTCCACCTACTCCCTGGTTTAAACCAGGTGCACACTGACAGGAAGGAAGATTCCGGGACATTCTGCTCCCAGTCACTTAGCGTTTCTAAGTGGGCATTATGCCTGTCAATCCAGAGCCTCCGTGATGTTGTTCCTCAGAGAAGACAGAACTAGGGACAAGGCCCCCTGAGTCCCACGGCCCATTTTAGTTGGTAGGCTGGAGAAGGACAGGGCCTCCTCGTCCTGCAAAGGGGTCCACCCCCTATGTCATCCCCTTCGTGGGGACGAGGGAAGACTTACGAAGCCCATGGGTGACCCCCAAATCCACCAGCAGGGCACCTCAGCCCCTGCCTCTAGCCCCTAGCTCGGCTGTGCCTAGGGGGAGCCCTCCTCCCCGGGGCCAGAGACCCACTCCAGGGGGTGGAGAGGTCCTGGGTAGGGCACTTGCCTTGCACATGTCCAACCTGGGTCTGATCTCTGGTGCCCCGGAGACCCCTGACCTCTGCTGGGAGTGATCCCTGAGTGCAGTGCCAGGAGGCGCCTCAGAGCATCACCAGGTGTGGCTAAAAAACAAACACAAGGGGGCTGGAGCGATAGCACAGTGGGTAGGGCGTTTGCCTTGCATGCGGCTGACCCGGGTTCTATTCCCAGCATCCCATATGGTCCCCCAAGCACCACCAGGAGTAATTCCTGAGTGCAAAGCCAGGAGTAACCCCTGAGCATTGCCAGGTGTGACCCAAAAAGAAAAAAAAAACACAAATACAAGCAGAGTACCACTTGGGATTCGGTGGAGGATAATGGGATGACCCCTAAGAAAAGGGGGACTACCTGAGCAATGTAAGGAGTGATTCCTGAGTGCAGAGCCAGGAGTAACCCCTGAGCATCTCTGGGTGTGACCCAGAAACCAAAAGGAAAGAAAGGAAAGAGCGAAAGAAAGAAAAAGAAAGAGAAGAAGGAAGGAAGGAAGGAAGGAAGGAAGGAAGGAAGGAAGGAAGGAAGGAAGGAAGGAAGGAAGGAAGGAAGGAAGGAAGGAAGGAAGGATGGAAGGATGGGAGGAAGACGATGCTGAGTATATTCTTACCAGCTACATACAAGCTCTGGATCTTGGGAGGGAGGGAGGGAGGGAGGGAGGGACAGCGAGAGGTGGGGGCCAGCCCAGGCGGATAACTCCTGCCTCTGGACCTACTCCCCTACCTTTTCTGGCCTCTGTGCTCTGGTCCCGTGAAGCCTCCTCATAAGGAGGTTGCTTTGCAAAGCTGCCCAACAGGAGACAGGTGACTGATGATGATGACGCAGAGCCCCCACGGGGTCCCAACTACCGACTGCTAGTGTCAAGTGAAGCTTTGCTCAACTTCAGAGGTGGACACTCACCCATCAGACAGAGGCAGTGAAAATAGAGCCTGTAGTCCCCAAATTCTGTGTGCTGTCCCGCGCTGAAACTTCAGCCGCATGGTCGGTGTCCAGAGAGGGAAACTGAGTCTCAGGCAAGATGCTGGTCCCGAAGCAGGCACTCCCCCCACACCCCACAAAGACTGCCTCTTTGTGAGCCTGGGTGAGGCTGAGGCTTTGCGGCGCCCACAGGCACCGCAGGTCTCCCTGGAGGGCCGTGGTCACGCTCAGCATCCACCAAGCCTGACCACAGCCTGCTTCCCCTCCTTCCTCTCCCACAGCGAGTCCCTGTGGCCCATCGAGGCGAGAAACGCAGCGATTGCAAATCACTGCTTCACCTGCGCCATCAATCGCGTGGGGGAGGTAAGCACCTGGGGTCTGTCCCAGCCCTTCCACTGGGACCACTGGGGAGGGACCAAGGGATTAGCTGCTTCGAATGCAACCAGCTGCCTGAGTCCAGCTGGGTCCTTGGACCAGCCAGAGGCCAGGGCGGGGGACGGGGCTGAGCTGGACTGCTGGGAACTCACACACACTTCTCACTGCTCCTGCTCCTTCTCCGTGCCTGCCACCAGCCCAGCGCCCTGGAAGGAGGGACTCGCGCTCGGCCTGCAGCCTCCATGCCTGGGTCCCCCTCCTCTCTCTCTCTCTCTCTCTCTCTCTCTCTCTCTCTCTCACTGGTTTGGTTTTCAGCAGAAACCCTCGGGAACAGCTCTCACACCATCACCTCCCGGAACCCTGTGCCCTACCAATCCTGCAGGGCAAACACAGTCTCTTTATTGTGCAGTAATTCTCTTCTTCCTCTTCCTCTTCTTTTTTATTTTTATTTTTTGACTTTTCGGGCCACACCCGGAGATGCACAGGGGTTACTCCTGGCTCTGCACTAAGAAATTAATCCTGGCAGTGCTCGGGGGACCATATGGGATTCCTGGGAATCAAACCCAGGTCGGCCTGTGCAAGGCAAAGGCCCTCCCCACTGGGCTACTGGACTATCATATCACTCCCGCCCCTCTTCCTCATTCTTCTTTTTTTTTTTTTCTTGCTTTATGGGTCACAGCCGGCAATGCACAGGGCTTACTCCTGGCTCTGCACTGAGGAATTACTCCTGGCGGTTCCCAGGGGACCATATGGGATGCTGGGAATCAAATCCGGGTCTGCCGCATGCAAGGCCCTACCCACTATGCTATCGCTCCAGTCCCTTCCTCGTTCTTAACAAAATGTCAGACTCTAGCAAGAGCATCTCATCGGTCGGTTCTAAGTGATGGCCTGCCACATAAATCCATCTCCTGTCTGGTGACAGAGAGACCCGGGGGTTTTCATTGGCCCATGTATCTCCCTCACAGGTGATCCGCACTTGGGGAAGGTCTTGAAAGCAGCATGTGACCCTGTGTGACACCATTTGACCCTGGCCACAGCATTGTCTCTCCACGGCCCCAAGAACCAGATTTTTATTCACCCGGCAGACCATAAACCCCCCAAATGTCTGTGTTCTTCCTTGCCGAGTTCCCCCGAAGGCCGCCTGCATTTGCTTATTGGGGGCGCTCAGACCGGGACCTTTAATAAGAACTTGTTGACGGTCCCTGTCCAACTATTTTTGGGCTTCACTTGGGTGTAGAGCGGCGTGGTGCTGCCACCTATGGGCTAAGACTGGTTTTTCTCTCCCAGGAGCACTTCCCGAATGAGTTCACCTCGGGGGATGGGAAGAAAGGTATGTTCCCGGAAGCATCCTGCTGCACTGGGGGGAGGTGGGGCGAGGGTCCTTCTTCCCAGGGGTTAGCTTTGGCGGCCTTACTGCCTGCCCTGGGAACCTGACCGTGGACAGGCTGTGGACAGGCGGTCGTGGGCTGGTGGCCGGCCCTCGGGCTCCCCCATGGGGACGGAACTGAACTGCGCTGATCTCCGCCCGTCCCGGAGAAGGGCATGAAGGTAGACCTAGAAGACTCGGGTGCTTTGTGAGTCCCTGAGAGGGGGCGCTGCATCCACCCCCACACCGCCCTCCTCTCCTTTGTCCCTGCCCACCACCCCCGGCCCCGAGACCAGCCTGCCTGGTGCTGGGTGCCTGGAATCCATGACTGGTTTTCTTCCTCTGGCAGGGACCGACAGGAGGACCCTGGACCCCTTTGGCCAGGAACATGGCTGACCTCTCCTCAGAGGGGTGGCCAAACTAGCCTGGGCGCTGTTGAGGAGGGCTTCCCAGAAGAAGGCCTGCGGACTGCGTTATAGGCACCCCCGTACCCTACCTTAGTTTCTCAGAAGAGTACCCACAAGGGTCTGTCCACTTCCTCTGCTGTGGCTCCAGCCTGGCCCTGGGAGGTGCCCCTTGCTCACTCCTACCATGCCTGCAGGGTGTGGGGTAGCCCCACTTTTCCGGGAAGGCCACGAGAGCTGGTGACAATAAAGCCCCCAGCTCATGGCCAGAAGCACCTCAGAGGCAGATCTCCTGGGAAGCCCTGTGACCCACCAATGTGGGCACAAATGACCATCACCTGGACTCAGGTGACCTTTAAAGATGTCCCCAGGCAAGCCCCAAAGAGATAATATAAGGGATAGAACACCAGCCTCACATGAGGCTCACATGGGGTTTGATCCCCGAGCACTGTAAAGAGTGACCCATGGGAATGGCCCCTAAGCTCTGCCTGGCGTGGCCCAATCAGCGAGGGCAGTGAGGGTGACAGGCAGCGGTTTATGGGTCTTCCAGTCCCGGGGACACAGGTCCTGGGTACTTTGGCTATAGGCGGTGCGAAGGCAATGGGGCCGGGCGGGGGGGGGGTCACCTAGGCCATTTGTCCTGCGTGTCCCTCCATATGCCTGGTCCTTGCAGTGTCCACATAGCTCAGGGCTCGTCTCTGCTTCTCCAAAGCTCACCAGGACTTTGGCTACTTTTATGGCTCGAGCTACGTGGCGGGCCCTGACAGCAGCCGCACCCCCGGGCTGCCCCGTAACCGTGACGGGCTGCTGGTCGCCGAGCTCAACCTCAACCTCTGCCGACAGATGAGCGACATCTGGAACTTCAAGGTGGGTGCCGGCGGCCCACTTGTTGCCCTGCTCCTCCGGGCCTGGGAAGTGCCACAGCTGGGCTTGCCGGCCTGGTGCCCGGGTGGGGGGGTGGGGGGGCCCAGCTGGGCAGGGCCCGGGGCCACCTCCCTCAGATCCCATCCTGCTTGGCGTTTCCGGGCAGAGCCGCCGGGCGAACGCTGCCCAGGCAGCGAGCCTCAATCAATTCTCCTCTCATCTGATTTAGGTGCCTTCTCGCAAATTAATCTCAATTTCATTTGTCCAGAGAATAGAGTAGATTGGCTTCTCTAATCCTTTTTGCCTTTCCAGGCATTTGCACTTATCACAAGATGAATGTGCGCGTCTGGCCCGGCCCCCTGGTCTCAGCCGTGGTGAGGGAGGGAAATGACTCACGCTGAGAAATACACTCTAGGCCCGTCCTGTCTCTGCCCCCTCTCCCCACCCCCGCCCCCCGCCCGGGACTTGGCCACTGCCAACAAGCTCCCCTCCCCTGTGCCTTATTGATACAACAAGGGGCTTGACTCGAGGGCCCCGGGCAGCCTTCTCAACCAGACACCAGTGACCGGGCTGTGGGGGCCCTCAGAGGAGCATAAGTGTCCACCCACCCAGAGTAGGGCAGCAGCACCCGTGGCCTGGGGTGCCCCAGACACAGCAGCTCATCGTGGGGGAAGACAAGTTTGCTGTCTTAGCGCCTGGTGATATTTCCGCCAACTCAGCACCGGTTATGAACTAATCAGATGCAAATGCGTCCTCCTAACTGAATGACCCCATCTGACTTGGGAGCCAGGACAGAGAAAAGTTACAGGCCCAGCCCTACATTTACTAGGGATTCTGGGGCTGTGCCCCCCACTTCAGATCCTTGTCAAGGGCCGAGAGATAATACAGTGGGCAGGGCACTTGCCTTACTTTGGCCCTACCAGGTTCAATTCCCTGCCCCACATATGATCCCCTGAACCCCACCAGGAGTGATCTCTGAGTGCACAGTCAGAAGTAAGGCCTGAACACCACCAGCTGGTGCCCAAAATCAAAAATAAAACAAAGATCCTAGAACTCTAGAAATAACACAGTGGGTCAGACACTTGACACAGTCAGCCCAGATTTAGTCCCCAGCATCCCATATGGACCCTGGAGCACCTGAGGAGTGATTCCTGACTGAAGAGCTAGAAGTAACCCCTCAGCATTGCCAGCTGTGACCCCAAAACAAGATAAGCAAAAAAAAAAAAAAAATCCTTAGACAAACAAGGCTTTGCTCACAGGTAAGTCCCCAAGGCCTCCTGGTCCTCTTCCTCTTCCTGGGCCGCTCAGATTCATGCAGGTGCCACCCAGTGTAGAATCTGGAACCAACAGAGTGTTTTCTCATGAAGGACATTTTAAGAACAGGTGTTTGGGGTCAGAGCAATCGTAGACTGGGTAAGGCCTTGCACACTGCCAACCTGGGTTCGATCCCCAGCACCCCATATGGTCCCCCGAGCACAATCAGAGTAATTCCTGAGTGCAGAGCCAGGAGTAAGCTCTGAGCACCAGGTATGACCCAAAAACCAAAAATAAAATGAATAAAGTAAATAGACGCTTGGAACTGGAGCGATAGCAGGTAGGGTGCTTGCCGTGTACGCAGCCAACCTGGGTTTGATTGCCAGCTCTACATTCCTTTGTGCTCCACCAGGCATGATCTCTGAGCACTGCCAGATGTGCCCCCACCCCACCCTCCCCCAAAAAGGAAGTCTCCCTAAGCTGGACTTGGTGGTATGTGTGAGGTTTGGTCAGGTCTGGGGAAGAGGAAGGAAGAAAATGCCAAGTGTGAGCTCCCACGGGCTCTGCGGCCCCGCCCCTTCCTCTCCCAGCCTCCACCTGTCTCCAGGAAGAGGTACCCTATGGGGTGGGTCTCCCCACGCACATCCAGGAGAACAGGGTGCGGGAGAAACTCCTTTCCTGCCTAGTGGCTGGGGCAGCTCACTAGCAGGCGCCCTGGACTGCAGGCTGCTCTCCTAGGACAGACCCTTTCCCCCCTGCCTGGGGGCAGAGGCATTTTCTGGGAGAGCTCCCGAGGGCTTCCAGGTGGAAGTGCCTGGGCTGGGCATGTGTCACCTTCTTCCCCCACTGCGCTAAACTGACCTGCCTTCCTTCCGCCTTCCACCTTCCCGCTGCTTTTCTGTCCCCTGCTGCCCCCCAGTGGCGACAGGTGGTGAGGAGGCAATGCCGAGCACTGGAGGGACCCTCTAACCTGTGTTTTGCTTTCAGATGACGGGCAGATATGAGATGTACGCCCGGGAGCTTGCGGAAGCTGTCAAACCCAACTACGTCCCCAACATCATCAAGGAGTAGCGGCAGGCTCCAGCCCACCCCCCGCCCCCACCCGCAAGTGCAAAGGCTTCACTCGCCCTGTCCTCCCTCAGGACCCCCTGAGACCCATGCTGCACAGACCCCTCACAGCACCCCCGCAGAGGGACCACTGCCCGCCCCCCGCCCCCGGTGTCACAGCTCGTCCTAGAGTGACTGATGCAGAGGTTTTGGGGGGGCAGATGGAGAGGAAGGGAGCACCCAATACAGAGTACATTAGCTGCGAGTCATCAGTTTTATGTTGTGAGGATTTTAACTTCTAGCATGGGCTTGGCTGGCATTAGGGGTCTGGGATTCCCAGTGCTGAGGCTTCTGACTGCCCAGGGCCGACTCAGCAAGGAGAGGGCCGGGGGCGGAGTCTGTGGGCATGAGCGGGTGAGGCGGATACCAAATCACTGGCCCCATGGATGACTTGGGGGAAACGGGGGTGCGGGCAGGGCAGATTTCCACTTACTGGGCCAGTTATCCAATCAGACTAATCCAGGTACAGCTGTGAAGGTATTTGGTAGATGTGATTAAACCCGATTTTGTCCATGTGATTAAACTCGTAACCATTTAAATGAGATTATGCCAGCTAATATGGGGAGGCTGCTTCAGTCCATGGAAAGGTCATAAAAGCAGAGCTGAGGCTTCCCCAATAAAGAAGCAATTCTGCGCCCAGCCGCTTCCGCCATGCCTGAGTTCCTGTTTCCCTTCCGGGCAGCAAGCCTCCCGCTTCCCGGGCCGTCTCTCCGGGTCAACTCCCCGCAATCAGACTTGCTGTATGGGGCCTGGAGTGATAACACAGCGGGTAGGGTATTTGCCTTGCACGCGGCCGATCCGGGTTCAGTTCCCAGCATTCCATGTGGTTCCCTGAGCACCGCCAGGGGTAATTTCTGAGTGCAGAACCAGGAGTGACCCCCGTGCATTGCTGGATGTGACCCAAAAAGCCAAATAACAAACAACAACAAAAAAAAAACCAACCAGACTCGCCGTATGTTCTCTCCTGTCCCTGCCTTTCTCCTCTGGCCCTGCCTGGCTCAGAACCCAGCACAGAATGTTCAGGATGAGTTTTCTTCTGAAATTCTCTGATTTGTTTTTCTGCAGATCTCTAACTTGGTTGGATTTCTGCCTGTGGCTCTCTTGTCCACGGCAAAGGGTGCAGTGGCAGTGTGTGGTAAGATGTGGCGAGAGGGATTTAGATATGGGGCGGGCCATCAGCCCGTGCCTAGGGGTCCACCTGCCCTTCTTGGTGGCCTGCCCCACCTGCGAATCCAAGCTGGGCCTATCTCACCAGCCCTCAGCACTGTGGAAGCCAATTCAGGGCACTAGCTCTTTTACACAGCTCTCACCCCTACACACACACACACACACACACACACACACTCTAAATGTGTATCGTTATGCATGCACATCTACGTGCATATGATATGTGTACATGGAGCCACCATGCCCTGCTTATCCTTCCCTTACCCAGCCTTTGCTCTATGCACCTTGGTTTCCGCATTGTAAAGTGAGACGGTGTCCTCTGTCCCATCATGTCCTTATGCCACAGGACAGTGGCGAGAGACAGATGCACGAGTCAGGTAGTCCCTGTCCTTGGCCTTAGTGAGTCTGTCGGCTTTGTCCCTCGTCAAACACAGCGAGATGCAGCGGCTGAGCCTCGAACCCCCCAGGAGAACAGCGTTGGAGAGGGGGAAGGTGGAATCCTGGCAGTGCCTCTCAGGGAAGACAGCCCTGTTGGTCACTGGGTCCCACGGCTGGATCATGTGAACATCCCCACACAGAGGCACCGTGGAGAGGCCTGGTCACGACCCTGTTTATCACCTCCCGTCTCCGAGCAGGGTAGGTGTCCTGTACAGTTCTTGTACGGGGCTCAGATGTTCCAGGCTGTAGCCCTGAGCCGCATGCCCAGCCTGAGTGGCAGCTTTATTTCCATCCCCCCTGATTTGTGTCTGATTTTTCTAGAGAATCCAGGCCTGCAGACAGGGCAAGCTCTTCTGTCAGGCCCATAGTGTCCAAACACCTTCGTGGCAATGGTTTCTAAAAAGAGCATGGAGGGGGCCTGAGCATTAGCAGAGAAGATGGGGCATTTTCCCTTCTATGTGGCCGGCCAGAGTTCATTTCCCAGAACCCTATATGGTCCCCTGAGCCTGCCAGGAGTGATCTCTGAGTGCAAGGCCAGGCATAAGCCAGAGCACCGCGCAATATCACCCAAAACAACAAGAGCCAAAGAAGCCAACAAAAGTGTAGTCAACCAAATAGCCCAGCTTAAGTGGATACATTTACTAAAAAAAAAAAAAAAAAAGTTATAATGCACAGGAAATGATGTGATTTTCCACACCTCTCACTGCCTGGAACCCAAACTCAGGTTCAGGAGAGATCAGCCAAGTCCTGTTCAAATGGAGTCTTTTGAGGGTCTAATTCGTGTCTGAAATGTAGGTGCTCAGCTCAGCAAACGTTCATTGGAAGGAGCTGGGGTGGGAATATTTTTGGGGGGCTGGGGACTGGAGGGTAGATAGCTAGACTACAATGTGCTGAACAAGAGAAAGGGGCGAAGGTCACACAGTCTTTATAAAATTTGAAAGATTGAAATATAGAAGCAGTATCCAGAATCAACACACAAAGTCAGTTACATTTTTCTATCTACCCAAAACAAAGAAAATTAGGAAAACAGTCCCATTTAGATTAGTATTTTTTACATGTGAACTATTCAGGCTGGAGCGACAGTACAGAGTACATTTGCCTTGAATATGACCAACCCAAGTGGGATCCTCAGCACCTCGTATGGTCCCCCCAGCACCACCAGGCGTGATCCCTAAGTGCAGAGTCAGAAGTCAGCCCTGGACAGTGCGGGTAAGAGACAAAGATTCCAACACTTATTTCTCTGGGCTGAGAGCAAACAAGGCTTTAAACACTTGGTTGTCTGGGCTCTGAGTGCAAGCAAGGCTTTTACCGTTAAATCCCAGACTAAATCCTCAGGCCAGTTCAGCTAATCCTTCCCCAGGGGGGTCCTGTCTCTAAAGTTGTAACAATTTGCATGAAAATCATGCATTTATGCTTTCTAGAATGTCCCATTTCGATGCCAGGTAGTTTTCCCACTCACCCCAGGTCCATCCCAGTCCCACGGCAGGACCTCCCCTTTGGGGTGTTAGGAACTACAGAAACTGAAGCCTGAGCAAGCAGTTATGATCAAGTAATTATGCCCAGGAGCAAATATATTTCAGAGTCAATCAACTCCCAAATATTAGGAGCACAGCATTAGTGGTCTTTCTGTGTTTAACCAAAGAACACTGCTCTATGGTAACGTATAAAAAGGCTATAGGGGAAACAGAAAAGCAAGTACAAATATACAGCACTTCAAATACAAAGCAGTAGTATCAATACAAGTTCAGAATTACCAGAAAGTTTTGTTTTACACGCAATTGAGATTGACTTGGGGGACTGTGACAATGAGAGGTAAAATATAAGGGAAAGATACAGATAAACTAAGTTAGGGATGCTAGCAAGGGTAATTTAAATTCCTCTAGGAGGAGGAAGGGAGACAATTCACTGATAGAACCTGAAGCACTTAGGGTTAATGTCCAACACAAATGGGAGGCTGAAGATAGACTTTGACTAAATTAAAGATGTTAGCTAGGGCTTGGTAAGCTTCTCTGGGAAGGGGAAAGGGACAATACAATGATAAAGACTAAAGCACTTAGGGTTGATATCCAACAAGCAAGGAGTTATTGTTATATTGCTTTGCTTTAGGGTCACACCCAGCGATGCTCAGGGATTATTCCTGGCTATGCACCAGGAATTACTCCTGATGGTGCTCAGGGGACCATCTTGGGTGCCAGGGATCAATTCCTGGTTTGGCCACATGCAAGGAAGCAACCCTCCCTGCTGTACTATTGCTGCAGCCCCGTTAGCAAGGAACTTAACCAAGGAGGTGAAAACCTTGTTCAATGAAAACTACAAAACATTGTGAAAGAAATGAAAGATCTCAGTAAGTAGAAGGACACGATGGTCATGGCTTGGAAGATAATATTGTTAAAACATCAGTAGTGGGAGGGGAAATGGCGCAAAGGACTGGAGGACATGCTCTGCATGTGGGAACCCTGGGTGTTATCCCCTGCACCACATCACCCCCAAGGGTCAGCAGGTGTGTAATCCTCCCCTCCAAAAGATGTCAGGATTATCCTAAGCAATTTACAGAGCCACTGAATTCCTTTCAAACTTCCAATCATGATTCTTTGTTTGCCTGGATTTTTGTTTGTTTTGTTTTGTTTTGTTTGGGGGCCATACCTGGAGATGCACAAAGAGCAGTGGCTAAGGGGACCAGAGCGATAGCACAGAGGGTCAGGCATTTGCCTAGCACAGAGGATAGGGCATTTGCCTGCACTTGTCTGACCTGGTTTTTGATCCCCAGCACCCCCTGTGGTTCCCCCAAGCACCGCCAGGAGTAATTCCTGAGTGCAGAGCCAGAAGTAACCCCTGAGCATCCCGGGTGTGACCCAAAAAAGCAATAAATAAATAAATAAATAAATAAATAAAGAGCGGTGACTAGGAAGGCCTTCCCCGGAAACATGCTACCCAAGAGGTGGTTCTAGAACTTAGCAATACTGATCGAAGGCAATCAGTTGGAGAGAAGTTCCTCTATAACTGAACTATTGTGTCAAATATTTCATAGATAAATTTTTAACTAAGGAAAAATATGAAGACAGGAGAGAAATTCACCTTTGTCCTCCAACCCAGAAATAAAACACAGTTAACATTTTGGCTTTTTTTTTTTTTTTTTTTTTTGGCAGGGGTAGTGTGCTTTTTTCTTTCCATCTTTTTTTTTTTCTTTTTGGGTCACACCTGGCTATGTACAGGGATTATTCTTGGCTTATGCACTCAGGAATTACTCCTGGCAGTGCTCAGGAACCATACAGGATGCTGGGAATCGAGCCCGGGTAAGCCGCATGCAAGGAAAACACCCTACCTGCTGTGCTATCGCTCCAGCCCCTCTTTCCATCTTTTAACACAATTAGAATCATGATGTTTGTAGAATTTTGTGGTGTTTTTTAATAAAAATTAGTTTGGCCCTCATTCAGCCCGCAACTCCCTTCTCCCACATGGCCTTCGACTACATTATAGTTGGTGATCCCTTCTCTGAGTTGCCCTTTCCCCAGAATGTGAGGCCGGCCTCCTAGCCATGGAGTCAACCTCCTGGTAGTTGTTTCTACAATTCTTGGGTGTTAGTCTCCCACTCTGTTATTCTATATGTCATAGATGAGTGCAATCTTTCTATGTCTGTCTCTCTCTTTCTGACTCATTTCACTTAGCATGAAACTTTTCATGCCGATCCACTTAAATAAAAAATTTGTGACCTCCTTTTTTCTAACAGCTGCATAGTATTCCATTGTATAGATGTACCAAAGTTTCCTCAACCAGTCATCCGTTCTAGGGCATTCGGGTTTTTTCCAGATTTTGGCTATTGTAAACAGTGCTGTGATGAACATACATGTGCATATGCCATTTCGATTATACTTTGGGCTAGAGACTGAGCACAGTGGCCACTCAACACCTTTATTGCAAACCACAATAGCTAATTAGAGGGAGAGAACAGAAGGGAATGCCCTGCCACAGTGACAGGGTGGGGTGGGGGGAGATGGGATTGGGGAGGATGGGAGGGATACTGGGTTTACTGGTGGTGGAGTATGGGCACTGGTGAAGGGATGGGTTCCCGAACTTTGTATGGGGGAAGCATAAGCACAGATGTGTATAAATCCGTAACTGTACCCTCATGGTGATTCAATAATTAAAAATAAATAAATTTATTAAAAAAAAAACACAGAATCACAAAGCCATTAACACCATTATTTTTTTTTATGAGTCAATGTCTATGTCTGTGTTTAGAACAGTGGTCCTGCAATAAATATTTGCTAAATGAGAAAAAAAAATTAGTTTGGGGGCCAGAGCAATAGTAAGGGGTTAGGGCTTTTTCCTTGCACATGGCCAACCCAAGTTTGAGTCCCGGCATCCCATATGGTCCCCCAAGCACTGCCAGGGGTATTTCCTGAGTACAGAGCCAGGAATAACCCCTGAGCATTGTCAGGTGTGACCCTAAAAAATCGGGAAAAAGTAAAAATAAATAAATAAAAATTGGTTTTGGTTTTGGATTTCTTTTGGGGGATACACCCAGAGATGCTCATGGTTTATTCCTGGCTGTGTGCTCAAGTATCACTTTTTCTTTTTTTTTAGCTTTTTGGGTCACACCTGGTGATGCACAGGGGTTACTCCTGGCTC
The DNA here is from genome assembly GCF_027595985.1 of Sorex araneus. Classification (NCBI taxonomy): domain Eukaryota; kingdom Metazoa; phylum Chordata; class Mammalia; order Eulipotyphla; family Soricidae; genus Sorex; species Sorex araneus. The sequence goes on from NC_073312.1 coordinate 46,700,119, forward strand.
TGCACTCAGGAATCACCCCTGGCAGTGCTCAGGGGACCATATGGGATGCTGGGAATTGAACCCGGGTCGGCCACGTGCAAGGCAAACACCCTACCCGCCGTGCTATCACTCCAGCTCCATCAGGGATCACTCTTAGTAGGGCTTGGGGAGACAATACCAGGTGCCAGTGATTGAACCTCGATCGGTCGTATGCAAGACAAGTTCTATACCCGCTCTGGCCCCCAAATAATTATTTTTATTTATCTATTTATTTATTTTTGACTTTTTGGGTTACACCCAGCAATGAACAGGAGTTACTCCTGGCTCTGCACTCAGGAATTACTCCTGGTGATGTTCAGGGGACCATATGGGATGCTGGGAATCAAACCCGGGTCGACTGCGTGCAAGACAAACGCCCTACCCGCTATGCTATTGCTCCAGCCCCCCAAATAATTATTTTTAAACTTAGTTTTTTCCAGTTGCATGCCTTACATGTTGGTGTCATACAGCTTATTTACTCATGCCCCTACAACAAAATGCATTGCTATTATAGTGATCTTGCCACTGTAGGGGGAAAATTAGAAGCAGAAACAGGAAATTAGAAGCAGAACCTCTGAGGGACCCACTCTAGGAGCTGGGCAAAGATGAATAGGCCATAAATCATAAAGTTATGACCAGAACAACAAAGCCAGACCAATCTGGTTTCTTGAGCAGGAATGGAACCAGGACGGCAGGCAGAGGCAGTGAGTAAATGTCCATGTGAAACCTTAAACAAATGCATCAATCACTGATGGTAGTTTTGTGCCTTATGTTTGTCCGCACAATGTACTTAACTCATGTAAGCTCTGTATCAACTGCGTTTGTGGCTCAACCTGGTTTGGCATTCACCAAATTGAGTCCACATGCATAATTCAAGTTGACTCTCCCTCTTATCTCTCAACTGTTTGTACCTTGTTTCTTGGTCAGATTTCTGTAACACTGTGTAAAGGCTAAATTAGTCTGATAAATGGAATATGTTTTGTTAAAAAGAATAAACATCATATAAAGAACTGTTGAAGAGGGAATAGAGCAATAGTTCAACAGGTAGGGCATTTGCCTTGCATGCAGCAAACCCAGGTTTGATCCTGGGCATCCTATATGGTCCCCCAAGCACTTCCAGGAATAATTTCAGAGTGCAGAGCCAGGAGTAACCCCTGAGCATCAACAAATGTGTACTCATCCTCCTCCCCCCCCCAAAAAAAAGAACTGTGAAGAGTAAGGTGTGTTTGAATTTTGCAGTGCCAGGGATTAAACTCAGGGCTTCACCTGAGCACATCCACATCCCCAAATCCTGATATTTAATCTTATCCACAAACTGAAAAGTTAGTCTCTCTCAGCTTCATGGAGGCTGGCAGAATCTACACTCCTGGGCCAGAGACAAAGCCAAGTTTACTGCTGCAATAGCAGAAACCAGAATACCAGCATCTTCTTGCAACAGCTCACTGAGACCCAGTTCCCAGAGAGTGATGTGATGATGGCCACGTGACTCCTGCTCACCTGTGGGCTGCTCTGAGGCTAGAAAGTGGGGATGTAAGTCTTTCCTATTGAACAGTCAGCTTGCCTGCCCCCTTGTCCTCAAAGCAGACTCTTGTCAAAGTTGCCAGCACGCCAGCACTCACACTGTCTTCCAAAGTCGTTGACTCTGCAAACATCCTTGAAGAGCTAGTCCAGAGCAAAGTTCGTCAGAGTGGTGGTTTGGTTTGGTTTCGTGGTTTTTGTTTTTGTTTGTGATTCTGTGGGTTTTTTCCGAAGTGGGGGTGAGGGGAGTTGCATCTGGTTTTGTTTTTAGCTCTTAAGTAATGCAGAAGTGTATGGAATTCGGGAGACCCGATCCAATTTTCTGCACTCCTCATTTCTATACTATCTGGACTCCTGGCCATCTGCCCAGGAGTGCACAATGCCACAGGTCACTCTACTTCTTCTCACCAACAGAGGCAGAGCCAACGTGGCTTAGTTTTGTCACACCATTTAGTCTCAATCACAGGAACTCAAGAGTAGAATAAGCCCAACCTGAAGAGTAACTTGGGACCTACACACTGAGGTCCTCAACCCAACAGACTGAACAAATCCCCTGAACTCCCCATATCTACCTTACGAACCAGGTGGCTTTCCCAAATATTGACCTTTCTACTTGACATAGATAATTAATCCAGGCATGACAAGATACAATAGGTATTACCCAATTTTCACCTTGACCTCTGGGGATAAAATACAGTCAAGTCTCTCTCCCACAACTTCCCTGGTCAGTGAGTTGACGCTGACCCAAATGCCTAAGTGGACCGATGCAGTAACACTGATTACTTGAGCTCAAGTCAGAGACAGATGTTGTATCTCCTTTTCTAACCAGAGGACTACGATCCTAGGTGTGACTCCTACGAAATTCACAGAAATAGCAAATCAGACACTGGTCCAAAAAGCTACCCCAAATCGCAAGGCCTACCCTTATCACAGGGAGAGCTCCACAGGAGTCTGTGTATGACAATGATCTTTGGGTGGTATTTGCTTTAGCTCATCTGGTTACTGTGAAGATGCAGGAAAGTTTAGGGGACGTGGGCAAGTTAATTCCTAGTTTTCATACAAGTGCAATCATCTGTGGAACCCCTAGAAAAAGTGCTCAGCATTACTGCATCCCCCCACCAGGGGCCCACATTGTTTGGAGGCACACCTTCAGTGTGGTCTCCTGGCCAGCTGGTCAACCGTCACATTCCCAGTTTCATACGACTGAGTCTAAGCCTTCAATTTGGAAGGGCAGCCAAAGTCAGTGTTCAATGTGCCTCGATGGACGATGCCACCATCAACATGTTAGTGGCATTCCTCTTCCCGACAGAAAGCCAGTGAGATCTATGGGAGTGGGAGTTGGGAAGATCTGGTGACCTGCCAGAGTTGGGGACAATCTCCTGTTTTCCTAACAGATTACTGTTAATGTCAGTGGGAATAAGGGCGAGATTGTGGTCAAAGTCAACTGCTCAGGAAGAAGGCAAACTGCCGTCAGTAACATTTAAGAAGCTTCCAGATGTCAGAAATGTTGTTCTGGGCATTTTCATCCTTAAGGAAGGTTCCAGGGGCTGATATGAAAGACAATAGGCATTAATGCTCCTTCTTCCTGGAATCTAAAGTGACTTCTTCTCCATAATTAGTGTGTCCCCTTCCAGTGACTAAAACATCACTTTTTTTTTTTTACAGCATTCCCTTCTCACACCAAAGCTTTTCTAGAAAGATTTGGATATAAGAGGAACATGGGCACTTGTATGAAATGCCAAGACCCTTCTGTTTCCCACCTTGTCCTCCATGGGCCACCGTAGAGGGTTTCAGTGAGCCCACTGTGATTTCAGACCATCTCAATTTAACAAGAACTTATAAGGGCCAGAGACATGGTTCCATGGAGAAAGTTGTTTGCCTTACATGCAAGCTGACCTAGGTTTGATCCTACACACCAGAGTTTGATCCCTGCATACATGAACCTTTGAGCAGCACCAGGATTGCCCCTGGTTTAAAAAAAATATATAAGTAAGGGTGTTGGAGATTGTTCCGAGGTTAAGGTGTTTGCCTTGCACACACTGACCTGGATTTGATCCCTGACACCACATATGGTCCCCTGAGTAGTGCCAGGAGTGATCCCTGAGCACAGCCGGATGTGGCCATCCCCCTCAAAAAGAGCATCTAAGTGGCTGAATCACTGAACTCTTTAGGTTTCCTTTCAGCTACTCGAGCCCCAGGGTTGCTCTCAAAGGAAAGAAAGAGGCAACACTGCCCACGAGAAGTCAGACTGTTAACTTAGGCCTTATGACTTTGAGATTCTGTCCTTTTGATCTTCATACCTTTTTCATCCAATATGGCCAAGAAGTGGTCTTTCTAGAGACAGCAGCGTTCAGTGACCAAATGGTTAAACAAAAGTATGTAGACCCTGGGGCTGGAGTGATAGCACAGAGTGTAGGGCATTTGCCTTGCAGGCGGCTGACCCAGGTTCGATTCCCAACATCCCATGAGGTCCCCTGAGCACCTCCAGGGGTAATTCCTGAGTGCAGAGCCAATTAGTAACCCCTGTGTATTGCCGGGTGTGACCCAAAAAGAAAAAAAAAAAGTATGTAACCCCGAGGCTGAAGAGAGTATAGGGCATAGACTGCTTCTTAGCATGCAGCCAACACTGGTTCAGTCCCCAGCAGCACCATATGGTCCCCTGACCACTGCCAGGGGTCACTCCTGAGCACCACCAGCTGTGGTCTAAGCACTTCCCACCCCCACCGCAAAAAGTCTTCGAGGAAAAAGAAACTGCCACATTCACCAACGCTGGGGTGGGGGTGGGGGTGGGGGCAGCAGGATGGGGGTGAATACTTATGGCTTGGTGGTCCAGCGTCACACCCAGTGACACTTGGGGCACCATGGATCAAACCCAGGCCTCATTCACACAGCGCCTGTGCACAGGCCCTTTGAGTCATCTCCCTGGCCGCTTGAGTTGATTTTTTGAAGAGCTGTTTAGTGTGAAAAGTTCCGGATACCTATGGCCAGCAGAGAGCATGCATGGTCTGTTGAGTACCTTGAATGCCTCTCTACTGCTGACGCGGCCCTAGGCCACTCGCTTGTGATAACAAATGCAGCATTGTCAGGCTGCAAACGGTCCAGTAAGCCAGAAGCATCACAGAGATTTGCTTCAGTGCCGATTGAACTGGCTAACTAGACTGGAACAGCAATTCCACGGCCTGAAAATGTGCCTACAGTGGGGAGGCACATTCACTGGCCCAGAGAGGGGTCAGGAGCTGGTGGACTCGTGTACCCTGAGCCAGGGAGAGTCATGTCCGTGTGCATGTCTACAAGAGAAACAAGCCCTCCCTCAAGCCAGGCACGTGACAGCCACCTCTGCATCAGAAATAGGTTTTGCCTTTGCATGTGGTTCCACAGGGAGAGGTTATGTGGCCAGCACCAGGGCAGCTCTAGGTTGTGGTCTGGGTGAGGCAGCGGGTGCAATTGATAGCCTTATTCTAGTATTCCATCAGGGGACAGGCGCTTGCCCAGGCACAGAGGGTTGATGCCCGATAGGTCATAGTCACAATCTGCTTCCACAGTTCATGGCCTCAAAGAGGTGTGTCCTTAATCCAGCACCTTGAGATTTTCTGAGCCACAGAGCGGATAATGAGGCCAATGGAAACCATCCAAGGGTCAATAAAAATTCATTCCGGCTGACAAAGTGGAGCAGTGACTCAGGGCGATGAGAGGGCCTTGAGTGGAGAACCTCTATGTCCATGTTTGGTTCCGGGCAACCTGTGCCAACAGGGAGCATCCCAGGAACCCACTGGCACCCAAAGGCTTCAGCTCAATCTGCAGTCACTGAGTCAGTGGCATTGCTTTGGTGGAGGGGAGAGGCAATAGAAGTCACCCCCACTCCAAGGATTAGCTGCCAAGTTTTTGTATGTAAAACTGAGGAATCACTAGGGCCAAGCTGGTGGAGTTCTTGAATGTTCCATTCCCGTTCATAAGCGAGGTTTTCCTAGACTAGTTGTTGGATTTCAGCAGAAGAGCCTGAACTAGTCACTGTGTCGATAAGACGTAAGTTCCAAACCTGCAGGAGCACCTCGGGGTGCAATATACTCCCTTCCTTCTGCCAAAGACTCCAATCAATCACTCCCTCACTCGGAGATTTCCCTGCTTTAAATGGCTCCTTTGGGGGCTAGAGAGATACTAAAGACATAAAGGCACTTGCTTTGCATTCCACTGATAATCCCGGTACTGCTTGGGGTCACTCCTGAGCACAGAGCCAGGAAAAGCCCCTGAGCACCTATGGTATTAAATACAAACATGCAGATGAGATTCTTTTGGGCTAGAGGGATAGTGTGGGAAGAAAAGCACTTGCTTTGAGTGCAGTCACATCTACTACAACCCTGGTTCAATGCATGGCGCTGCACATGGTCCCCTGAACACTGCCAGGAGGCACTTCTGAGCACTGGGCTAGGAATAACCCCTGAGCATCACCAAGCATAGTTCAATCTACCTCTCCAAATTAACAAAAAGACTTTTCTCAAAAGCCTTTGGCTCGTGGGGGACCTGGGCTGGGTGGGTTCAGTCCTCAGAGGGACTGGCTCGCACATTAGCTGATGTGAAAGGTGCTAGGAGTGAGCCCTCAGAAGACAACGCCGCCTCCTGTATCCTACTCAAGGATTCCAGGAAGGGGCAGGATGGCCTGTATTTTTGATGGAGGGGTGAAAAAGAGGTGGCAGCCTCTTGCTGCTGGGAGGTGACTCAGCAGTTATCTGCTGTGGTCTCAAGATTGTGGTATTGGTCTTGATTAATCGGGCACCCTGCTGGTGGAGGTGTGAAAGCCCCACTGGCAGGATCTCAGAGGCTGGTCCATTTTCAGGCCATCTTCTATGCAGGGAAAGTTTTGGACATCAGAAGTTAAAAAGGATTCATGCTAGTCCCGATCCTCCCTGTCAGAGGCACAGGGTGAGGGAGTCCATCCCCCTAGCACTCAGACAAGTGCATGCAGCAATCAGCCCGCCAGACAGGTCCCTTGGGCCCTTAGAAGTTGAAAGGATGAGTATCAATTCTGATACATCATTCCAATGCAGACACAACAAAAACAATGTGTGGATTGGGCCATTTCTCCCCCATCATGAGACTTGTTCAGGCCCCGTCAGCGGAAATGGCACTCCAGCCCTTCACCACTTCTGGACCCCATAGGAGGGTGGTTTGGGAACTCATATCAAGACAAGGTGTAGAAGCTTGAGTTGCTTCCATCGCCAAAGCTCCCCAGATATGGCCTTTGGTCCCCCCGGGAGTGCAGGAAGATCTCAGCCTTCACCTCATTTCTCTCTAAAATGGCTGGAGTCAGGGGAGGAGGAGCATGAGGCATCAGGGCTGAGGGCGGGAGAAGGGTTCCGCGCCACACTCTGTTACTGCCCTATGCTCTCTCCGCTTCGGCCCGCACACAGCTGTCACTGCCAACACCTCCCGAGTGCGGCTCCCTCGCTCCACGGCTGCTTTGCCTTCCAACTGAGAAGGCCAACAGGGCTTCTGACTAACTAGATGTGAAGGAAGGGGTGGAGCTGCTCCTTTTAAAATGATTGCATAACCCCGGGAGGGGAAAGGTGTTTGTCCCTTCTGCCTTTTCTCCCTGGCGGCGTGGTGGCCACCACCTTTTCAGCGCCTATTGGACAGCCAGGTATGAGTCCCCAGTGATGTGACACGTGGGGCCTCACGGGATGGGGGGTGGAACCAGCCCCTCTCCCTGCCCCAATGAGGCCCCGAGTTGCTGCCCACGAACAGTTCCTGGCTCCTGAACAGCCATGATCCCAGAGACACACAAACCAATCTCAGAACCCAGCGACTTTTGGCAGAAATCCCTCCAGACTTATCACTAAAATATCATAAATCCAAAATCATTATATGCTCTTCATATCAGCAATAGAAAATAAATTATCTAATGATGCCTTTTTGGCAGATCTGATTGTTGGGGAAAATTCCAAATAATAATGGTGGGTCTTTTGTTGAAATATTGAATGTGATCAAAGTGGAGAGAGAGTAAAGCGGAAATCATCTGCCACATACGCAGGGGGAGGTGTGGGAGGGGAGGTATACTGGGGCTCATGGTGGTGGAAAATGTGCACTGGTGAAGGGACGGGTGCTTGATCATTGTATGACTGAGACTTAAACTGGAAAGCTTTGTAACTGTTCTCACGGTGACTCAATGAGGAGAGAAAGAGAGAGACAGAGAGACAGAGAGACAGAGAGAGAGAGAGAGAGAGAGAAGCAGAAATAATTAATGGTGGCATGCAGGAGAACTGGTAGGAAATGTAGGACAGAGAGGGGGCGACATCTATGAGGAAGGGATACGTTCAACTGGGAGGAGGTGGTGCTGAAAGGTGGTAAAGTGTCATGTATGAAGCCCTATCAGCAACAGTACTGTACCTCACATTGCAAAAACATATATGTATATATAAAGCACCTCTCACAGAAGTGGCCTGGTGCCTGGGAAGCGAATGGTAGAGTGTGTGCACAATTTGTGGAGGGAAGTGGACACTGGTGAAAGGATGGGTGTCGAAACATTGTATGCCAAAACCCCAGTCATGAATCACTTTGTCACTTCAGAGTGACTAAATCAACATTCAAAATAAACAGATAATAGAGAGCAGAGCTCCAGAGAGGATGTGGCATTGAGCAGAGCTCCAGGAAGGGTGTCGGGAAAGCACGGCAGGTACAAAGGTCCTGAGGTCTAGGGCTTTGGTAAGGGGATGATGCTGGAGAAAGCCAGCTTGGAGCCTCACGGGTCTGTTGGGAGGGTGGAATGAGATGAACCTAGGGAGGCTTCAAATAGCTTGGGGTGCCTGACTCACCGGATCTCCCAGGGCTGCTGGGAGCCCCAGATGGCACTAGGGCAGGGTAGAGGGGAAGCCTCAGGAAGACATCAGAGCAGACAAGCAGGAAGGGGCAGTGAAGAGGGACAGGAGGAGACAGGATGGGAAGCTGCTGGCGCTGCTGCATGGGGCCAGGGTTTTCCCTGGGACATTCACCTCCTCATGCCCCAGCTCCTGTCCCTGGGAACAGCCACCAGGCAGGATGACATCTCAGCACCTTGCTGTGATCCTTAATTCTGTTCTGGAGCTGGAGGGGGGTGGGGTGTCCACGTGTGTGCCCCAAACACAGAATGGCCCAGCCGATCAGCAAGAGGAGAGGGTCCTGCCCAATAGGCCACCGGCCAGACTTCAGTTTTGGTTTGCGGGGACCATACCCAACAGTGCTCAGGGCTTAGTCCTGGCTATATATTCAGGGATGGTTCCTGGAGGGTGTTGGGGACACTGTATGCTCCAGGAGATCAAATCTAGGTTGGCTGCCTGCAAGACTTTCTGCATGAAAGACTTGCCACCACAGGAAGGAGCCCAGGCACAGGTGAGCCCTGCCCTGGCTCCAGAACTCAGGATTCACTTCTTTTTTTTTTTTTTTAATTTTTTGCTCTGTGGGTCACACCCAGTGATGCACAGGGGTTACTCCTGGCTCATGAACTCAGGAATTACTCCTGGCAGTGCTCGGGGGACCATATGGGATGCTGGGAATCGAACCTGGGTCAGCCGTGTGCAATGCAAATGCCCTACCCGCTGTGCTATCGCTCCAACCCCAGGATTCACTTCTTAACTCTGAACACCACTGTGTTCCTGAGGGTCGCTTCTTTTTTTAATATTATTTTATTCTCATAAAGTTTTTCACAATGGTTTATTACAGATAATATTCAAGCACCAACCCCACCACAATGCACCTTCCCACCACCAAAAGAGGAAAGTGTGTGAAAGTTGTTGTATTTCATCCTGGAGTCACTTGAGTCCTTGTATAAGAGATTACACGCATGTATGTTAAACCCAAACAAATGCATGCTACTTTTGGTACATCCGTGGGTAGAGTATAACGTGGCTGCGCTCCAGGATATTCTGTGTCGCTCTCTTCCGGGAGCTTTATTTAATAGTCTCTGGATCTTGGCCGTGGATGAGATTCTATGGTGCCAAAGGCAGTTAGTGGGTGTGACTGCCAAGCTATTGGAAAACTGGGGACTGTGTGGGGGAGACCCAGTTCTGTTCTGAGTGAGCTTGGGGTTCTCAGTCACGGGTCCCACGTTCCTGGGTTTTTCTGCAGGTTCCCTGGGAGGTGAGGCTTGTCTGAGCGTGTGGAGAGTGGCCTTGAGCATGGCTGCAGTTGGGTTCTGGAGGTTTTCGGCTGCCGGGGTTCTGCTTGGGGCGGAGAGGGAAACTCAACCCGCCCCAGGGTCACTTCTAAATGTGATGCGGGCCCAGGCTCGGGAAAGTACCACGAAGGGGCTGGGGCTGTATCCGGAGCTCCTTGAGTGGGGTCCTTGGCCCTCAGAGCTCTCCCCACCTACCCCAGACCGCATGAGTAGTCAACCCAGGCTTCCGCGTATTTCACAGAACACCAGCGTCACACAGCCCATGGCTGAGGCGGTCAGAACCTAACCCCCAGGTGCCAGAGGATTTTCAGAGCCTTTTCTGCACGTGCAGGACTTCTCAGAGGCACTGTGCATGCAGTGTCTGCACCCCCTTACCCAGCCTCCCCATTGGGCATTCTGAAGGTATGCCTCAGGGCACGCTGACAAATGGTCTCTGGGGGGCCTTCCGAGCTCTGTTGGGGGTTTCGAAACAAGCCCTCCGGGGACCCATGCCTGCCGCTGCTCACCCCGAGCCCTGCGTGGCAGCGCCTCTCCTCTCTCTCCTGACCAACACAGGGCAATGCCTCCCCGACACACCTGCCGCCAGTGGCCCTGAGCTCATCACCCGTCCGCAGCCCACCAGAGAAAACCGGTACTCCAGCCTCAGCAGAGCCTCGGGGTGGTGACTGCAGCCCTGGCCGAGAGCAGGCTCAACTACACCTCAGCGTCTGCTCTGGAGGGTACCTTTGGCTCCCCGTGGGTCCACGCCCCCGCCCCCCCCACCCCGAGTCCGCAGACTGTCCCACTTGGCATGCTCTGGGCTCCTAGCCCGATTGCAGACTCAGCACCTTGCCTGTCTCACCCCCTTGCTACAGCACAGCCCTCCTCTGAGCTTTCTCCCTGATCAGTCAGAGGCCCCACATCAAAGCCTGCTCCACTCACTCGGGGTGGGGCCCCTTTTCTAGGCAGCCCGGGAGGAGGGTGGGGGAGAGGTGAGCGAGCTGCCAGGGGCCACATGTGTGTTCCACTTTCATATGTGTGGAAGCATTTGCGGCGCTGTCTGGCACCGGAGTTGGGCCCCCCTCAGCCTATCAGCACAGCTGGAGTCCGTTTTGTTGAGAACTCCTCCCTGGGAGAGTTCGGAGCAGTCAGCAGGGCCAGGGGCTGGAGACAGGCGCCCCCGCCCCCACCCGAGAGCCAGCTCTGGCTCTACCAGCTCCAGGAAGGAGACTGAAGAGGCCTGAGGCTGCCAGGTTATTCTTTTTTTTTTTTTTTTGCTTGCTTTTTGGTCACACCTGCCAGGGGTTACTCCTGGCTCTGCACTCAGGAATCACTCCTGGTGGTGCTCGGGGAACCATATGGAATCGAACCCGGGTTGGTGGCATGCAAACGCCCTACCCGCTATGCTACTGCCAGTCCCTGCCAGGTTATTCTTTACAAGTTTCTTTGCCTCTTTCTTCCCTTTCACAGAACTGGGGGTGGCAGACTTGATTGCGATACTCACACTTCAGCTGTGGTGCTCACCGGGGTCAGAGCAGAATTTGACAACAGCCGAAAGGGGCTGCTGACGGGAGGTACAGCAGGCTGGAGTCCTATCCACGGGGCTCCCCTTCTCTGGTTATCTCCCTCACCGACAGCCCCATACGCTCACTAGAAACCGGACAAGCAGAGCTCTTGGGCCCTCTCTCCTGCAGGGCAGGTCCCAGCCTGAACAGGAGCAGCAAACAGCGAAACCTGGGCTGGCAAGCCAAGGATGCTCCCGCCGAGAACCGGGAAAGGAGACGAAGAACCGCCGAACGCAGGTCAGGGGCTGCCATCATTTTGCAGTAATGTTTATTGAGAATGGCTCGTTACAAACAAAATATATTTATGTATAAAATCTCTGCAATGCAAAAGATCCCTTTTGTTCCCATGAAGCTGGGGCGATCCAAGCCAACCAGTCCTGCGTGGCTGCAGGGACTGGGGGTCCTCGGCCCGGGGTGCCACGTGCTGTGGGCATTAGCTCCTGGTGTCCACTAGCATGGCTTCTGCCTCGGCCCCATCTCTGGGGCAGGCCGCTAGCTCCTTCATCTTCCACGTGGGTGCCCAGAAAAAGCCACATGCTCCCAGCCGGGAGACAGAGCGTCCTGGGTTCCAGACGGGGCCCGAGGTGTCCCCATCACTCAGTGGAGGCTGACCTCACACTCGGTCGCCCTGAAAATGTCCCCTTCCTCTCACCTCATTGTGCCCTGAGGATACTCACACCCCACAGCGGGCCTCGGGGACGCTCCTGGCTGTGGAACTGGGGGCCCACTGGGGTCCTGGATTGCCCAGCGTTAAGGCAAGAGATGAAACCCAGGGTGGCTGCTGGCTCCTAGCACCTCCCCGGGGGCCTCAGCTGCACCTGGTGTAGAGGGCAGTGGGGTGTGGTCTGATGTCCTGGCGGCTGAGGGGAGTGAGCGCGGGGCGTCATCTCGAGTTTGGGGGAGGGTAGCAGCTGCCACGGTGTTGTGCCCTGGGCACTGGAAGACCAAGATGCAGGGGTGCAGGACAGGGCGTTACTGGGTCCATGGCTCCTCCGTCAGAGCGGCCCCTTCGGGAATAATCGCTTTCCCTTATCTTTCAGGCACAGAACTCGGTTCCAGACCCCTCCTCCACGGGCCTCGGCAAACTCTCCCCGACTGGACCACGTTCTGCCTGTGGGGGGTGGCACCCTGGCCGCAGCACCCCCAGCCCCCGAGTGTCGGACCACCTTCACTTCGGGAGACCCGGCCCTGGCCCCACCAAGGCGCTCAGTACCTAGAGCTCACTATTATTGTTAACTCGAGGGTGAGCCTCCCCTCCCGCGAAAGCGAACACAAAATCTCAAAGAAGCAACCACGTGCCAGTGGATAAAGCAAGAGGAGGAGGAAGAGCTCTGGGGTGCTCACAGCAAGACCTTTGCTCTGAGCACCCCACCGGGAGCCCCAGGCTGCCCTGCCCCCACCTCAGGAATGCGGGTCGGGCACCCCTGCACACTGGCCTGCCCAACTCAGTGCTCCTAGCTCAGGACACGGGGGAGTGTCGGGCGGGGGATCTTTGGGGTGCAGGCAGCTCTTCCTGGCCCTCAGGGTCAAGTATTCTGGGAGCACATTCAGCCAGTTCCCTCCTACCCCTGGAGGGCTGGAGTACCTGGAGGGCTGTGAGGGGCCTGAGTCATTTCTGCCCTGCAACCAGCCCCAGGAAGGTGAGAGCGGTGGGGCCCGGGGGTCTGCAGCACTTCCAGGGGAGAGGGGAGCGGGCGGTTCCTGGGGTGGCCTGGAGCAGCCCAGAGCGGGGCTAAGGCCAGCTACTGTCTCCAAGCACACAGCTGCTGTCCCCGCAAAGGGCATCCCCAGGGCTCCGTCCCGGGCCAGCAAAGAGAAGGGCTCAGGTCTCTCCCTGACCCAGGAGCCCTGAGGTGCTCACTGGCGGCTCATAGGCCCCAGGCCCAGGGGGGCTCTGCTCAGGTGATCTGGGACACCTGCGGCAACTGGAGGGTGCGTATGGGGCGTGGCGCGAGCAGGCGATGCAGGTGTGCACATGCCATCTCCCACGGTGCCCCGGGCTGGACCACACAGGCCCAGGCCACCGCTCGGGGCCCAGGTCAGAGCCTCCCGGGCAGGCCCAGCGGGGAGCAGCAGGGGCGAGCCAAGGGTGTGGGCACGCCAGGCGCCCGCAGTCAGCTGTCCAAGTAGATAAAGAGGATGTCTTCGTCCGTGCCATAGCTGGTTCTGGCCTCCTCAAAGTTGCTGATGCTGGTGCTGCACATTCCTGCGAGGGGCAGAAGGGCAGAGTGAGGTCAGCATGTGCCAGGCAGGGCCATGGCCTGTTCATGGGGAGCGGCGACAGCTGGCTCTGTCCCACCCACCTGGCTGCCTCTGGCCACTCAGGGCTTCAAGCACTGGCAGACTTCAAGCACTCTTCGTACACACACGTACACACACACACACACATAGAGAGTTTAGCAGAGAAAGGCAGGCGCACAAACACACACACACACACACACACACACACACACACACAGAGTTTAGCAGACAGAGAAAGGCAGGCGCAGGCGCAGGCACACACAGAGTTTAGCAGAGAGAGACAGGCCCAGATGTGAGAAACACACTCTAAGCCACACAGGGAGAGTTTGTGTCCCTCCTTCCCCATTCCCTGGGGAGTGGGAGCCCTGGATGGGGCAGTGTCTAGGGTTACAGCTGGGCAGGCTTGCCCCTGTGCCAAGTGTGTGGCTGTCCTGGAAGGGCCACAGCCTGGAGCAGCAGGTGGTCAGGTGGGGCCAAGCGGCGGAGAGGGAGCAGGGGGGTCTGCCCAGGGGCTGGAGGGAGCCGGGGGTGTGGCGGGCTTGGTGCCCAGCAGACAGGCAGCGTGAGGGCAGGCCCAGCCACGGCAGGCTGGTGGGGAACGTAGCGCCTCCCACCCCCCTGCTCTGCCCCAACCCTACCCGCACACTCACGGTCAGCATAGGCGGGGTTGTTGTAGAAGATGCAGCCAGTGGCCCGATTGTAGCCGCGCAGCACGATGAAGTGGCCCTGGTAGTCGGGGGTGCGGCAGAAGCAGCGGTGGCCGCTGGGGGCGAAGCAGCAGTACTTGACAGGGCTGGAGCAGAGGTCACAGTGCAGCACCCCCGAGTTCACCAACACGATGGCCACGTGGCCCTGTGCCAGGTGCGCCTGGATGTCCTGCACGCTCACGGCACTGTGGGCAGGACGCGGGTCAGCTGTGCGGCTCGCCCGAGCAGCCCCCAGGCTTCGGGGCCCCGCTCAGACCCACCCTCTTTGTCACAGGGCTCAGGCTCGGCCCAGGGCCAAGCTCAGGGCAGGGGGGTGCCCGGAGACGGGCTGGCCAGCTCAGGCCCTTTACAGAGGCCCCAGTCCCAGGCCTGGTGAGCGACATCTCGGGCGTTCTGCCTTCTGTGACATGTGCCATAGGTCAGGCAAGTTTCCCACCCAATTCAGTTCCCCGGGTGTGGCTCTGCAGCTTCAGAATCAAGCGCGGCTCTGAAAGGGCCATTTCTCTCGTTCCCACCCCCAGGCTCTAGGGCAGAGGAGGCTGCCCAGGAAGGGCTGGTTAGCAGCGTTTCCCTGGGAACCAACTGCCTGAGATCACAGCACGTCCAAGCTGCCTGCAGGACCCCTGGGCCGCTCACGTTTCCCCACCCTCGGGCACCCCACCTGAAGAATGGGGGCAGCACCGGTCAAGCCCAGCGTGAACACAGGGGACAAAAGGCACGGGACAAAAGGCACGTGAAGACAGTCTCCTGTTTTCCTAACTGCCTACCATATCGCCACATTTTTGCTATTATAGCACTGTCATTGTCACTATAGCACTGTCATCCCGCTGTTCATCAATTTGCATGAGTGGGCACCAGTAACGTCTCCATTGTGAGACTTGTTACTGTTTTTCACATATCAAATATGCCACGGGGAGCTTGCCAGGCTCTGCCTATGAAAAGAAAATGTGCAAAGGAAAAAGAAGTACTAAGTAGTCCAAGGAAGACCAGCGGGGTGCTGGGTGAGCAGCAAGCCCAGAGATGCCCCCCCAGCAGACCGTCTGACGCCACCACCACGTCTGCGTGAACGGGGAAGAGCAGGACCTGGCCCCACACTGCTCTCAGCGATTCTTCCGGCAGCCACCCCACCTGTCCTGGGCTTCCTGTTCTTGAAGACTGCCCGGAGTCTGTCCTTCCAACCCCTGATCACGCCCCAGCCCAGGTGAGGGCTCGCTACAGAGCAGGTCACGTAATCCCCGGGGTCCCCTTTCCTACACAGGAAAACCCGAGCTCAGGGCACATCAGGGTCTACAGCCCCCTGGGTCGGAAGCCCTGGCTGCCCCTGAGGCCCACACACAATGGGGCAGACACACAGGGAGGGGCGGGAGGAGGGGGTCTCACCATTTCTCCACCAGCACCTTGCAGGCCTTGGCTTGTGCAAACAGCTGGTTGACCCTCGTCTCCTCCGTGTCAAAGTGCTTCCTGTAGAAGGACTGGGGAGACACAGGCAGACTGGAGGGGTGTCCACCCTCACCGTCCTCACCTCCTCTGGGCAGAGGAAAGGGCATGAGAGGGAGTGGGGCGGGTGAGAGACCAGGTTTGGCACGTGCAGAACGGCCCGGCAGAAAGCCAGATCTGTGACCTGCTGGCATGGAGCCGGCGGAGCACACAGGAGATGGATAAGCAGGCTGGCTTCCTGGGGTCAGTCACATTTGGGCTCGGGTATTCTGGGGGACGTGGGCGCGAGGGTAGGAAACGAGCAAAGGACGTGGCTGAGTCCACCAGTACGCTCCGCCACCACTCAACCCTTCCGCTTAGCCGGGCAAGATCCACGGGACAGGAATTTGCTTGCCGCAGGGAACTTAAGGGGGGAGAGAGGCCCTGGGGTGGAAGGGGAGTGGGAGAGGGAGGCAGAAGAGACTCCGCTCGTGGGCCCTTTTTTCTGTCTCATGGCCACAGGGACCAAACCAGACCCATAAGCCTTCTTCCCCCGGCCTGGAAGGTTCAAAGGAGCGGCCGACCAGCACTGGCCACCGTGCGACCGTCTACTTGCCAGCGAGGCCAGCAGTGCCCCTGTGTTGCTGAGTTTCAGAGCCTGGGCGGAGAGCTGCCTCTGTGGCAGGCAAGACTGACGCCAGCTGCCCGGGAGGGAAAGTGCAAAGGTGTGCTGGCCAGGCCACGGCCACGTCCTTTTTCCAACGGGAAGATTCAAAAAGCAGAGACAACACTGTAGGATTTTCTTCCAGAATACAAATGACGCGCCGGGAGCCAGCCGTCCCGAGAAGGGGCAAACGAGGCCACACGAGGCCAGAGAGGCCGACACGTCTCAAGCCCTGGGCACAGCCTTGTGCTGCGGGGTGGCAGAGGAGGCCGAGGGAGGGGGCCCGAGTGACAGTCCCGCACACCCTAAAGTGCTGTCAAAGGCAGGTGGGAGGGCGGGTGGGGGCGGGGGTGGGAGGGGACCGGTGGGGACCCAGCTCGCTGCTGGGCATCTTCCTGAGCGGGCCAGACCTCAGGGTCACTGCGTGAGCAGCTCCCAAGTCCTGCCTGCAAGTGACTGCCACTCCTCCCTGGTCTCTGCCCACCGGGGCCTACGTGAGGGTCTGGGCCTTGGCCACACCCTCTCCCAACGCCACTGCTCACCTGGTTTTTGTAGCCCTTGTCGACGCCCAGGGTCTGGGTACAGAAACGGTGCCTGACGCCAAAGTGGCGCATCAGGTAGGCCAGGTCGATGGTCCAGATGCTCCTGGTGAGCTGCAGCTCCTGCAGGGCCCCCTCAAACTCACTGTCGTCCAGCTGGCCCAGGTACCTGTGGCAGGGGCGCTGCTGAGGCGGGCGTCCCCTCCAGGGGAAGGGGGTCCACGTCGCCCTCCATCCTCGGGCCTGGGAGCCCCTGTCCAAGCACCCCCCCGCCCCCCTCAGGGAGTCTCCATCCTTTGTGAGGAACCCTGTGACTGGCCCACATGCTGGGCACAACCTGCGGGGTGGGGTATCCGCAGGGCCGGTGTCCACTTACTAGGCCACGGTCTCCAGCTAGTCAATCAGACACTAATCCGGATGTAGTTGTGAAGGTATTTTGTAGACGTGATTAAACCCACAGATAGTGTCTCTGGGCCAGAGAGATAGAGCAGTGGGCATGGTGTTTGCATTGCGCACGGCTGACCGGGCTTTGATCCCCGGCACCTCATAAATCAACCCACAGCCTCTCTTGCGGACCACAGCCTTCGGGCAAGCACCCACCCTCTCTCTCTCTGGCTTCATTAGTTTTGTCTCTCAGTTGAGGTACTCGAATCACATGGGTGGTTTTCCAAGCTTCGGTCAGAGAATCCTTTCGGTGAACGTTCTCTTTCAGGTTCACCAGACTGCGGCCTGCCAATTAACCTACCAGTGATGACCACTGTCCCTCCAGACCCTGTGGTAAGGTCATTCTGACGCTCAAGCAGCTGCAACTCAGCAGTCCACTCCCTCATGCCCTGCTCTCCCAGGATCCCTGGGCCAGGCGGGCAAAGCCCCCTCCCCAGTTAGGGGTCCCAGTCATGGGGCCCCTCTGTGACTGGGCACCCGGGACCTGCCCTGGCCATTCTCAGAGTGAAGACACGGAGGACCTGGTCCACCCCTTGCGGCATTTTGCACGGGACTAGTTCAAAGTGACAGACAAGGCTGCCCGAGGCCCCAACCGAGGACAGCACGTGGACACGCCCACCAAGTCCGAGCAGGTGGGGGGCAGGGAAGGGGACCTGCCTACTCACCGCAGCACCATCCTGGAGCAGGCCAGGCCACAGTCCCAGTGGTAGAGCTGCTGGATGATGGGCACGGGCAGCTGCACAAAGTCTCCTACGGGAAGCACAGGGAGGTCACAGCCATCCCTGAGACGACCGCCATAGCTCCAGCCCCCGCTCCCGCCCCCACTCCCGCCCCCACCCCCACCCTTCCTCCTTGGAGCAGCAGTGATCCCCACCCCCTAATAGGAGCAGTTGGGTCTCCCCAAATCCCCCCTAGGGCTGGTTCTGTACCTTTCAGGACAGCACCTGAGGGTAGTGCACCCCGCCCAGCACTTCCCGCTGCAGCCTCTCTTCACTGCACTCGCTGCCCTCCAGGCAGAATCTGCACCTGCTTTGGTCCCTCAGGCTCTGGGCGTTGCATACTTCTGCCTGGACTCCCCCGTCCAGTCCCCACAGGTACCACAGGTACCAGCTGCCAACTCCTGCCCTGAGACCTCCCTTCCTTCCCCCATACAGCTACCCTCATCCCCAGTCCTCTCAGCCTGCCCTCCCTCTCCCTCTCCCCCTTCCTCTCCCTCTCTCCCTCCCTCCCTCTCTTTCCCTCCCTCCCTCTCCCTCCCTCCCTCCCTCCCTCCCTCTCTCTCTCTCTCTCTCTCTCTCTCTCTCTCTCTCTCTCTTTCCCACCCCTCCCCACCCAAGCCCTTTTCTTATGGGGTTTTTGGCTTGGTTTTTGTGGTTTTGGGGGTTTCTAGGTCACACCCAGCCCTGCTCAGGGCTTACTCCAGACTTTGTGATCAGGGTGGCGGGGTGAGGGGACGTGGGAGGGAACCTGGGGACATGGGTGCTGGGAAATGTACGCTGGTGGAGGGATGGGTATTGGAACTCTGTATGACTGAAACCCAATCATGAACAGCTTTGTAACGGGCTATCTTATGTTGATTCAACAAAAAATAAAATAAAAATAAAAATAAGACTGGGGGTCCTGGTAATTTCTTTGTGGAATGTGATTAGTGCCCTGAGTGACCTCTCAGCTGTCCTGGCTATACCATGAACAGGGAAGGAGGAGCCTGCCACAGGTGTTCTAGCTGCACTTCAGGGTCATGAGCTGAGCAACCAACTTCCTCTATAACCCTGTGGGGCCATTTCTAAATCAGGGGACTTTGGCCTGACTCAGTCATTCAGTCAACAGATATTTCCCAAGAGTTTAAGTCGGTGCCTGGCATGTGACCTGGAGATGTGATGGTGAGGGACAGACAGGTCACTGTCCTCAGGGACAAATGTGAGAAAAACAGGGACGTGTGGGGGAACACGAGGCAAAGGGGAAGAGCACACAAAGATGCCCCAAGACAGAGCAAACCTGCACGCAGCTTCCCAGGCCTTCCGCCTCCCGGGTCCACGTGGACAAAGCTGAGCCTAAAGAACCAGGACAGGCTTCCCATCGCCTCATCGGCTCTTGAACCTGAGACCAAACTGTCCTGAGCTGCCCAGGAGCCCACCTGCCCTGACAGGGGCCTGGCTCTCTGCGTGATCAGGCTGGCACCCATCCTGCCCATCCCTCTGCCCCCACGCCAATCTGAGCAGCCCCTTGTCTGGAGCCAGCCCCAACTTCCTACTCTTTGTTGAAACCCTCCGTAGCCCTGCAGGCCTGGCTCAGAAGCCACCGCCCCAGGGCCCCTGGCCGGCCAGACCTTTTCCTGCATCTCCACCCCATGGAGGCTGATGCGGGTTCTCAGGATGCAGGCATCTATGAGCGCTCCTTTACTGCCCTGCATTGCCCTGGCCACTCTGCCCCTCCCCCCTCCCCTCTAAGGACCTGTAACAGGACCTGTGGAATGCAGCACAGCATGAGCAACCGCAGGCCACCCACTTGCTTGGTTCCCCATGCAGTGGCACTTGACCTCCTGGGGCCGGCTTCCTCCTTAATGGAATGGACTGCTGGCCTGTAACATAAAGGCCAGAAGCTCTGGGCCAAATTGTCCAGCTTGGGGCTGAGATAGTCCAGAAGGTAAGGTGCTTGCCTTGCTACCTGGCCAACCCAAGTTCGACCCTGGGCAGCCAAGAGGAATGACTCCGGAGCACAGGGCCAGGAGTCAGCCCGAAGCACCACTGGATAAACCCCAAAATAAAATGAAAAAAAGAATGCCCAGCCCTTTCCTGGCGGGTGCTGACAGCAACTCTCCTCACCAACCAGCTGGGCCTGCACGCTGAACCCACGCAGGGCCAAGTCTGATCCTGCCTTTGTCCAAGCCCAGGTGCCTCGAAAACCAACAAGGTCAGAGAGGGTAAGGAGCTTGCCTTGCATGTGGCCAATCCCAGTTGGATCCCTGGCACCACTGAGCACTGCCAGGGGTCACAGAGCCAGGAATAGCCCCCTGAGATAAGCATGGTGTGGCCCCCAAACTGAAAAATAAAAAGAAGGAGCACTGATGAAATTACAGAGAGTTTAGCAGGCCAGAGAGATAGCAGAGAGGTAACGGTGCCCATCTCGCATGCAGCTGACCCTTGTTTAATCCCCAGCACCACATACACAGGCCCCTGAGTACTGCCTGGTGTGGCCCTTCAAAACATTAAAGGTACCGGACTCTTTATTCAAGGACTTTAAACACCTACCATCCCACCCCCATGTCCAGGGCTCAGCCCCGAAGGCTTCATTCTGCCTGACTCCTGCCCTGCCTTGGCACTCTCTCGAATTCTACCCCAAGCCCTGTCCATTTCTACCCTGCGCAGCCAGAGGGGTCCTGGCCAGTTTTCCACTGCTCTTAGACTCAAGTTCTCACCCCATACCCTGACCAGCAAGGGCCTGCCCCACTTACCAGCCTCACTTGGGTTCTGACCCCACACCTACCCTCTCGGTTGCCCTAGGACCCCATCAAGCTCCATACCATCCCAGGTCCTTTAGATCCGCAGCTCTATCTGGCACTTTCTGTCCCTTGCTGTTGTTTGCCATTCAGGTTCCAGCTCTAAAGCTCCTCGGAGAGGCTTTTCCTGGCTATGCCTTCAAGGTGATGGCGGCCTTCACAGTCTCCTGTTTCCTTCAGCCAAAGTAATAAGAACATCCTAAAGCTACTCACGCCTCACCAGACTCCTACCAGCTTCGCGCAGGGAAAGAATTTGTTAGCCTTGTTTATTGATACTCCCAGGGCCTCTGGCCTGATGCTTACAAGTAACCCAATAAACACTTGGTGGGAGAAAGGGCTGACTAGGCTAGGTGCCAGTGACACAAAAGGTGGGAAGACCCAAGCCTTGCCCTCCAGTGACTCATCTCAGACAGCTGCAGCCCCGCATACTGCAGAGCCTCCCTTTTCAAGAACCCCCTCACTGGGCCCAGTAACGGTGTTTTTTTTCCTCCCCAGCCTTAACTCTTGTGCATCTTGACTTGGAATGCTGGCATCCATCTCCCAAAGTCCAAATGCTCTGTTCTCTCTCTGAACAGAGTACTCGAGGTGCTGTCTGCTTTCCCAGCAGACGGACAGAAGTGGCAGAGGGTGGGGATGGAGCAACAGAGGAGGAGGGTGGTGGGGTTTGCATTTGCCTCCTGCAGGCTCTTTACCAACAATTATGCCTTGAAATGCCCAGGGCCACCTTGTCACAATGACCCCTTAAGCTTCAGACTTTGTCCCTCTTCTCAGCTCCCCTGTTGCTGTGTCTTATTTCAGCTCCAGCTGGACCCTCTCTGGCCAGGCTTGGACTATGACTGCACCTTCCCTATGCCCAGCTATAATTACGGCACAGAACAGCTGTCTCCAGGGTACTTGGCAACTCCACTGCCCCTCCTAGTCTGGCCCTAATCCCCAGAACCCCTTGATCCTGAGGCCCAGCAGGGCTGCACATTGCCACGTGGCTGATGTCAGCGCTGGCAGGTCAGCCCAGAGGGGCCCAGAGACACTGCTGTGGGGGTGATAAGGATGGGCGAGGCCTTACAACCCCAAAGCCGTTACCAGATGTGGATGCTTAGAGCTGGGGGCTATCCCACCTGAGATCTGGGGTCCTCCTGGAAGGCCTTGGGTTGGCAGGTAGAGCCAAGGAAGGCGGGCAGCCACTGGCCCCTTGATAATTAACCCCTCTCAGCCCGAATCTGCTTATGTGCAAAGTGCAAATGACAATGAATGGTAAGATGGGCTACTTCTGAGGATTCACTAGGCAGTACAGGGCCCAGGATACAGCTCAGTGGTAGACACTTGCCTTGATTGTGAAGCCCTGGATTCAATCCCAGGCACCACAAGTAAACATTCAGCACAGTGCCTACTAAAGCTCCCACCAATGGGAGCCTCGACTCCACGTGGACTCGAAAGGGGCACCACAAAGTGGGGGGCTTAAGAAGTGCAAATCCTAGGAAAGCATCAGACCCTCCTTCCTGGGGTCACAGGAGAGCACTCCCTGGACGTGATGACACACTCCATGGTTTCACTTTGTGTTAACCTCTCACTTTCTCTTCTCGATGGTTTAAAAGCATGAATTGCTGCTTACGTTCCACCCACCCTATCCCTGGACCTCCCAAACTCAGCTGCTCAGAGCAGCAAACCCAGTCCCACAATCTTGTTTTTCTGCCCAAAAGAACTCGGGCCATGGCCGAAGGAATCAGGGGGTGAGGGGCCTAGCCAGAGAGGTCAGAAGGCCCTCCCATTGCTCGGCGCTTTCAGCAAGTCCCTCGCCCTTCGGGGACCCTCATTCCCCCACAGCCTGCAGGAGGGGAAAAGGTCTCCCACGCGGCTTGAGCACTAGGACCTTTCGTTTCTGGGGAAAGTGGCGCCTTTGCTCTCCCACCCTGACCGCTATCGGCTACTCCATCGAATCGCAGCCCTCGGAGTACCAGGAAACACCAAGTGACCCGGGCCAGGGAGATGGGGCGCCAAGGCGAATAGTGCACCTGGCTAGATTTCGCTGCAAAACTCTAGCCCCCGCACCAAAGACAGCGGTCGCCCCAAGGTCGCGCACCCAGACCCTGCCCCGCGCTAGCGAGGGGTGCCCCCTTGCTCCTCGAGGTGCGGGCCAGGCCCTAGGGAAGAGACACTAACCCGCCTCGAGCGGATGCCCCGCTGTCTCCGCCTCCGTCCTCATGACCCGAACGGCGCGGGGAGCCCATGGCCCCGGCCCGGCGCCGGCTGCAGTTTCGGCTTCGGCTGCAGTGGGAGCCGAGCCGGTGCGTGTCGGGTTCCTCCTCCTCCTCCGCTGCCGCCGCCGCCACCCCGGTGGAGAGAAGGGGACAGAGAGCAGCCAGGCCACCCCCAAGTCCCGCCCCGGCCCTTCCCGGCCGGGATGCAGGCCCCGCCCCTTCCGCAAGCCCCGCCCCTTCACCAGGCCCGGGAGTGGCAGGCTCCTCCCCTTCCATGACGCCCCACCCTAGAGGCCCCGCAATTCGCTGTTCTGGTGACTCCGCCCTTTTCGGCCGCCGGCCCTCCCCGGAAGCTCCGCCCTTCTCTGCCCTCCCACCCGGAGCCCTGGCAGCCGGTGAACAGCGACTGCGGGCAGGCGCTTTCCTTGGCAAGCTCAGCCTCTGTCCCGCCCCTCTTTCTTGGCCTGCTTCAGGGCTCAGGCCTGGTCCTACCCCTACTCTGGCTCCCTGACCCAGCTTCTCCAAGTGGAATATGGGCGCCCTTACCTGACGGCGCCGGCTTCCAAGGGTTCAAATGTGCCGGGACGTCCCGGCCCTTGCCCCCACCGTCTGCCGCCCCCGAGGCGATGGCCCAGGCCCCTATCCCCGCCTGGCAGTGTGCCCCCTTCCTAGTGTGGGGTGCTTGGAAATGCAAATCGGCCAGATACCTGAATCCCATCATCAGCCTTGCCCCTTTCCCTCCCCCGCCCCACCCCTCCCCCGCGCTGGGCCGGAACCCTGGTACTGGCGCTCAAGTTTCCCACCCGGCGGGGAGAAGCGGAAGTAGCTGCGAGGGCAGCGCTCCTATTGGATAAGAGAAGAGAGGGGGCGGGCGTTGCGCGCGGCACGTCGGGAGCGCGTGGTGTTCTGGGAGCGCGGGTCTGCCATTCGCTCGCCTCATCCCTTCGTGCTTCCCCGCGTTGCTGCTTCACACCTCGGAGGCCGGAGCCGGTGAGGAGCCGGCGTGGGGGGCGAGGGCGCGGGAAGGTTGCGGTCGCCGTGAGTGGCGGGAGGACGCGCGGCCGAGAAGCTCTAAGCGGGGCACGGAGAGGGGGAGAGCGGGAAGCCCGCGCCCCTCCCCCCCATAACGGCGTCGCGCGCCCTCGCGAGCCCCGGAAAGTGCCTGCGTTCGCGGCTCCGCGAGGGTCGCGCCCCGAGAGCTAGTGTTTGGGAGCGTCCGAGCCTTTCTGAAGGACTTGCGTCCTCCCACGCACTTTGGGGATGGGGTGCGGGGGGGGGCTTTCTCGGGGCCCCTCCTGCACTTCTGGCGCTTCCCGGCGTCCCGGCGTTTGCCCAGAACCCAGTGCCCCAGCTTCGGGGCTCGGCCGCGTCCGCTCCGCAAAGGGCCGCGCCCCTCCGCTGCAGTTCACAAAATTCGCCCCTCGACGCAGAGGTCGCGCGTTCCCGCCCCTCCTGGGATCACACTGGGGCTTAGGAACCCCAGCCCCGGGCGGGGGAGACGATGCTGGGCTTTCCGTCCCAGCATTGCATATGGTTCCCCCCCCACACCCCCCCCCCACACACACACAGCCCCGTGAGGAGTAAGCCCGAGGCACCTCTCCAAAAAAATAATAATAAATTTTATTAGTTAAGTGTAATTCAATGGCCGGAGAGAGAATGTAGAGTTTAAGAATGTTTGTCTTGGGGGCAGGTGGGGGGGTGGGTGTTGGAATAGTGTATCACTGAAACCCGACGCGGTGAACAGGTTTGTAACTGTGTATCACAGTGATTTCAGTTTAAAAACAAAGAACAAAAGCCGCTTGTCTGGCAAGTGGCTTACCCGAGTTCAGTCCCCAGACACTTGCTCGAGAAAAAAAAAAAAGAAGAAGAAGAAATGCTCAGGAGCCAGAGAGATAGCACAGTGGGTAGGTGCTTGCTTGTCTTGCATGCAGTTTCCCGGGCTCCATCCCTAGCATCCTCTCTAATCCCCTGAGCCAGCCAGGCGTGATTCCTGAGCGTCGATGAGTGTGCCCCTTATCCTCACAGAACCTTCTTAGCTTAAGCATCCTACCTGGAAAACACAAGAAGTAGGAGAGGCCAAAGCGATAGCACAGTGAATAATTTTGTCCCTGAGGACCCCGTATGATCCCCTGAGCCTGCCAGGAGTGATCCCTAAGCACAGCCAGGTATGGCTCTAAAAATAAAAAAATTAAGTGAGCCAGTCCCACCCCATGTATCTTTATAAAACTAGGTCAAGTCTAGTGCTTGCCAAGATGGCTTTTCTTTCCAAATAAACTTACCCTGCTTGTTTATACCACAGTGTTGGCTGTGCCAAACCCTGATTTCTGTTTAGCCTTCCTTGATGGTGGTGTCTGGAGAATTATAGGGCAATCAGCAATTGGCGTCAAATGTACAATTTCTTATGCATCTATTTGGGTCCCTGGGCCTATAGCTGTGTCATCAGACAGTCTGCCTGTGTGCCCACCTGTGGCTGCTGAGTATCTGGTGTGGTGCTCTTGTGAGTGAGGGAGTGGTGTTTTCATTTTGAGTTTAGATAGCAAATGTGTGGACACTGTTGTGTGGGTTGGTGATATGTATTTCAGCTCTCTTTCCCTGTCACACAGCATTGATGGACAAAGAGAAAGGAACTGGTAGTAGAGATGGAAATGGAAGACACTTATTTTCTTTCCATTCCCATTAGTCTCTTCAGTCCCACAGCCACCTCTTCCCCCAGCCCTCCTCATATTTTATTTATTTATTTATTTATTTATTTATTTATTTATTTATTTATTTATTTTGCTTTTTGGGTCACACCTGGCGATGCTCAGGGGTTACTCCTGGCTCATGCACTCAGGAATTACTCCTGGCGGAGCTCAGGGGACCATATGGGATGCTGGGAATCGAACCCGGGTTGCCGTGTGCAAGGCAAACGCCCTACCCACTGTGCTATTGCTCCAGCCCTCCTCCTCATATTTTAAGTTTTCATCCCAACTGTACCTCAAGATTCATTCCTGGTGGGACCCAGTGGACCATCTGGGGTGCTGGCGATCAGAATTCCCAGTCAGCCACTGTGCTATCACTTTTGGTCTCTCCTATTTATTGTGTTTGCAAGGTAGGATGCTTAAACTCAGAGGTCGGGGGGTAGGGATGGGGGCATACCCATCGATGCTCAGGAATTACTCCTGACTCTGCATTCAGGAATCACTCCTGGTGGGCTCAGGGGACTATATGAGATTCCAAAGAACAAAGCTGGGAAGCTTTGTGTAAGGCAGGCAAGCACCCTGCCTACTATACTATCTCTCTGGCTCCTAAGAGTTTCTTTTTTCTTGGAGGAGGGGCGAGAGCCTCGTTGTCATCTTCACTGTTTTATAGGATATCCGGCCTTAACGCAAGATGTGGTATGCCTCATAACCTCCTTAGGCTCTGAGAGATAAACTGACTCCTGTCTTTCTTACTCTAGAACTCTCTTCTTGCCAAGATGTCCATTGGTGTGCCGATAAAAGTTCTCCATGAGGCTGAGGGCCACATCGTGACTTGTGAGACAAACACTGGAGAGGTATACCGTGGGAAACTCATCGAGGCAGAGGACAACATGAACTGCCAGGTATTCCACTTCAAACATGAGGCTGTAAGGACTGGGCCTTTACCTAAAAGGTCAGGAAGGTGGTCATTGGAAGACTTTTATATTGTTCTTATTCAGAAACTAATTATTGAATCTGATCTATGCCAGGTACTATTAGTGTTAGGGGTGTGGGCACAACTAAGTGCCACTTGGAAGTTTGGGTTTTTACCTTTGTCCTTCATTTCTTCATCCCATAATCATTTTCTTACATACTGTGAGGACCCGTTTAAGAGAAATGGTACCACTCCCCTAGGTAGAATCCTCTAAGCTTAGGACTGTTATCTGTTTGCCGGCGTGTGTTTAATTCTTTGCATGTAGCGAAATCTCCAATTTGCATACCGAGTTTATTTACCATTTTTCTTGTAGGAGTATTATTTGATTACAGGTATATCTGGGAGATGCTGTGTGTTTGTAAATCAGATATCACAAACTAATCAAGTCATACAAGTTTTGTTTTCCCATAGACAAAAATGTGTAACATTGTGTCTATAAAAAGAAAAACTACATTTATTCCTAAATCAAAAATAATTTATTGTAGTCTGAAGGTCTAGTCCAGTGGTTAAGGTGCTTAGTTTGCACACACACCTAGATTCTATCCTTGGAATCACATATGGTCCCTGTGCCCCATCTCTTGTCCCCACCCCACCCAAACCTCCCCAATACCTGGCCAGGAGTGATCTCTGAGCTCAGAATCTTTCAGAGTAAACCCTGAGCACATCTGGGAGTGGTTCAGAAACAAACTAGAGAGGAAGTATAACGTTATTGCTAAAAATGCCAGCATCACAGTTGACCCTACCATGTTTTGTATTTTATTTTTAGAGCCACACCCAACTATAGCCCTGTACTCCTGGCCCTGTACTTTGGGAACTATAGTGCTGGGGATTGAACCAGCTCCCCTTCACCTTTTTTGCTGGTAGAAAATCTGTTGTTTTTGTTTTTAATGTTTTCTAGGAGTGTGAGCAATAATACATCAGATAGGGTGTACTATTGCCTTACACAGAGCTGACCTGAGTTTGGTTTCTGACACCCTATACCATCCCCTGAGTGCAGAGACCAGAATAAACCCTGAGCACTGCCAGATGTGACCCAAAAACCAAAAGCATATAATCTGGTCCAGGGAGATAGTTCAAAGGGCTAGAGCACTTGCTTGGCATGCAAATGTCTTAATTTGATCCCAGATGCCCTGATTTAATCCCAAGCTGCATGGGCACTCCATTACCATCTCACCTCCTAATGAATTATCTGCAGAGCACACAGTAAATGAGGTATGTCTTAATAGAATACCTGTCCTGGATTAGTAAGCAGATTTGATGATTTTTCTTCTCATAAAATAAGAATAAAATTTGGGGCTGGAGCGATGGCACAGCATGTAGGGCATTTGCCTTGCATGCAGCCAACCCGGGTTCTGTTCCCAGCATCCCATATGGTCCCCTGAGCACCGCCAGGAGTAATTCCTGAGTGCAGAGCCAGGAGTAACCCCTGTGCATCACCGGGTGTGACCCAAAAAGCAAAAAGAATAAAATTAAAGGAATTAACTTGATTTTAAAAGCAACATGTTACCCTTTTCCTAGTAAGGTACCTTCCTGTGACATGCCTTTTATTAATCCTCACATGACTTTGTATGGCATTACTTTATAAAATAACGAGCACACTTTTCTATAAGTTAAAAGCTTGAAATCAGATGGATTTTAAAACCTAATTATTTTGCCTTAGTAAGCTTTTCTCATCTCTAAAATGGGAATGGTATTATATTAGATTTTGAAACATAAGTTATAAGAGTTGTGTGATAGATTTATTGGAGGAAAGAACAAGAAGAATGGACAAAAGAACTTTTGATCTAGAATGCTGTTTTGATGCTGGTGAAAGGAGGAGGTTGAAAGGAAGGAGGAAGTAAACCATACCATAGCATAGCATATCTCTGAGGAAGTCTTGGCCAAGCAAAGATTAGAAGAGTCTGGTATGGAGCAAAATGACCTGGCTCTAGTGTTCCTGCTGTGGTCATTCATTGTCTGGCAGTCCAAGAAGAGGTCTTGAGGTGAAGGCTGCTTATATCTTGTTTTCTGTAAGTTCTCGGTAGTGTATCTCTCTTTAGAGCCACAGGGTAATACCCATATCCCAGACCTATTTAAGGATGAGATGAGTTGTATGCAGCAGCTAGCTTAGCTGAGCACCTTATTCTTTATAAGTGTCAGTGTATGGTAGCCATTAAAGTCATCTAAGTAATCTGACATGAGCTCATGCTGCAAACTAGTTGTCCTGGCTCCATTGTTCCATAGTGTCTGTTCATTTGTGATTTCTCTGGTTCTGAGTATCATCTTCCTATCATGGTGACTAGGTGAGGCAGCTTGTTGGTGCGTGAGGTAGAGGTTGATGCAGGCTTTTGTCTTCATTGATGTTACAGAGCTAGATGGTGTGACTCCCAAAAATCATAGATCCAGTACTATGACATTTATTTTAAGGTACTTTGGTTCAGTGAGTAGAACACAAAGTTGCAGTTAATGGATCTTTTGTTGTTTGCGGGCTCCACACCCAGCACTGTTTAAGGACTACTTCTGTTCAGGGGTCCTCTGACAGTACTGGGGGACTGTATGCAGTGCTGGGGATACTCTCCTACCCAAGTTAGTGAATCTCAGTGTGCTTATTCAACTATTTGAACAGCTCACTGAGTTCCCAGAGCCTGGGATTTCCTTCCTGTAATGTATAGATAACAAAACAAGTGCCCTTACAAGTCTTTCAGACACAGCTATTATAGTGAAAGCACATTGTAATGCAAGATTCTGATGATAAATGGATTTGTCCTAAAGGACAGGCAGAGAGAGGGCTGCCATCTATTATTGTTAGTGTGCATATTGTCTATATCATCTTTTTTACTTATTTTGAAATTTGGGTGACACCAGCAGTGCCCCGGGCTTACCCCTGGCTCTGTGCTTAGGGCTCATTCCTGGTGGTGGTCAGAAGATCATACGTAGTGCTGGAGATTAAACCAGGATCAGCTGTCTGCAAAACTTAATTCCTGTACTATCTCCCTGACCCTTGTGTTCATGTGTTTTTGTTTTTGCTTTCTTTTTGGCACTGATTCCTGGTTCCTGATGAAGGAAATACAATCTCACATTAGTTAATGTACTCAATAGCATCCCCATATAAAGCAGGTCTTAGTACTGTGGGTAGGGTGTTCACCTTGCAGATGGCCTGGGTTCTGTCTCCCACATCTCATGTAGTCTCCCAAACCAGGTCTGACTCCTGAGTGCAGAGCATGTTTCTGTTTGTTATAGAGGCCACATGGTACTCAGACCTAGCAGTGCTCAGGGAGCCATTGGTGTTAGTGATAGTACTCAAGACTGCTTGTTTTTAAGCTCTCTCCACAGGGCTAGGGAGATAGCTTAAAACAGTGTTTTTTCAACCTTTTTTTTTCTCACCATTGCCCCTTCCAGTATTGTTTTCTGCCAGTGCTCCCCCCACCCCCTTTCACTTGGTTCCCAAGACTTTGGCTCCTTGGAATACCATATGGTCCTCAGTTGAGAAACACTCATTTAAAGGGCTAGAGTTTGTTTTTGACATGCATACCACCGGGTTTGATGCCCAGCAATGCTGGGCAGGGAAAGACATGCAGAGCTAAACATCAAATTGGGACTGCCTATATGTTTCCATCCCTTTGCCCTAATTCCCTAGCCCCAAGAATAATTTTTTTCCCTGTCATTTTTATTGTGTCTATATGGACTTCTGGATTTATGTGTTATTTAAGTGAGGTATAATCTTTTTCATATATATATGTTTAAATTCATCTAGATATGGACAGTATTCCTTCAAGCTGAATAATGTCCTTTTGGTATATCCTAGCAATAATGTCCTTTTGATATATCCTAGCTCTGAAAGATGTTTATGAAAATCTTTCAGATTTTTGGGCTACACTCAGCTGTGTAGCGCTTACGCATGGTTCTGCACTCAGGAATCTCCTCTGATGTGCTTGGGATCACATGAGGTTCGTAGGATCAAACCCAGATCAGCCACGTGCAAGACAAGCGCCCTACCTGCAGTACTATCTCTCTAGACCCTGTTAAGAAACTCTTCTCTTAAGCTTCTCCTGACCGAGGTCTAGAATCAGCTAATTTTGTTATAGTTGTTATTACTGGTTGTGGTTTTTTGTTTTTTGTTTTTTTCAGGCGTGGGGAATGCTTTCCAAGTGGGGCTACTACACAGTGTTCAGGAGGCCACGCCATGCTAGGTGTTGAACCTGGTGCCCTGTGCCTGCTAGGCATGCCCTCCAGCCTTTTAAGCTGCTACCTCTGTTTGTTTGTTTGTTTGTTTGTTTGTTTGTTTGTTTGTTTTGCTCTTTGGGTCACACCTGGCGATGCTCAGGGTACCATATGGGATGCTGGGAATCGAACCCGGGTCGGCCACGTGCAAGGCAAATGCCCTACTCGCTGTGCTATTTCTCCAGCCCCTGCTACCTGTTCTTAATAGTATTTAGTAATAACTTGTTTTATTGCATGCTTATTCTGTGTTTGGCAAAGAATGTTAAAACCTCACAGGACAAATTTTCAGGTGCCAAACTCAAAGAAAGTTGCCCTGGACCCAAATTTTTGACTCCAAGTAAATCTGTTAGATTTATGTTGCTAAACTTAAATGCCTCAACTCTGTCAAGTATCAGAGGGGAAGTGAGTAGAATGAGTCCAAAAAATAAGTCATACTACCAGTGGATAGTGATGCGTGTCCAAAATAGGGAAGTTGTGATTATCTGTCCATAGCATTGTCTTATAATCTAGAAGCTAACACTGTCTCGCCCCAGATGTGTGAGAAATTCTTAATTCTGACTGTACTAAGATTTTTTTTTTCCCCTAAGATGTCATTTTAGTTGGGTACCAGGCTCATGCCATCTGTGTTTCATTATGAGTATTTAGCAAAATTGAATAAACAGGGTGTTCCTTTCTGACTTTGAAAAAACCTAATCCATCAAATTGCCACTTATGATGCAAGCACAGTTCTGACTTATTAACAAACATCGAGGGTAGGCAGTGGGACTGTGGAGCTTTGTGTACACAAGGCAGCTGTTCTCTGGTGCTGCAGAGAGAGCTTGAAAAACAACAGTGGACCTGGGTTGTAATAGGAGTCAGATGATGCTCCTGTTTCAGCCAAAACATTTACTGTTTGTGAAAAATTTAAAGTCTCGTTGATCTTACATAACTTCTGACAGGGATTCTCCAAGCAGAATGGGAAAATATAGTATGGCAGGAGCTAGCACGGCACCTCAAACATTTTTACCATCATTTAACTTACCACCCCTTTTTCAGAGAATAACTTGCTCAGAATGCCTCAGTTCTAGAAGCTTCTGCTTACCTGCTGGATCATTTCAGTGCTCCAGAGAGCAATATCATTCGGTTGGGGAAACACTGTTCTAGATTTTTCTTTTTACTTTTCTGGTTTTGGTTTTGGTGCCACTCCTGGTGCTGGAGTGGACCATGTGTAGTATTGGGGATCAAATCTGGGTTAGCTGTGTGTAAAGCAAGCGCCTGTACTTTGTCCAGCTCAAGACTCTCCATTCTTTTATTGAACTATTATGTGTTGGCAGTAAGAACAGCACTTAGGTATACTTAACAACATCATGGCTTTAGAAAGTAAGAGTTGGTATGGTGTGTGATTAAGAGTTTGGGTTAAGGGGTCGATACTACAGTAGGTAGGGCACTTGCCTTGCACATGAACAACCTGGGTTTGATTCCTGCCTTCCCATAAGCCACCACGAGGAGTTATTCTTGAGTGCAAAGCCAGGAGTAACGCCTGAACATCATTGGGTTTCGCCCAAAGACAAAACAAACACACACACACCCCCCCAAAAAAAAAATGGGCTGGAAAAATAACACAGTAGATAAGGCTTTCCTTGAATGCAGCTGACCCAGGTTCCATCCCTGAAACCACATAGGGTTCCCTGACAACCGCCAGGAGTAAGCCAGGTATGGCCCAGAATCAAAAAAGAGTTTAGGTCAAGGATCAAGGAGATTGTCCAAATGGCTGGAGTTCATGCTTCGTATATGGGAGCCCAAATTTAACCTCCAATGCTACACAGTCTCCTGAGCACTGCCAGGTGGACCCCTCCCCGCACATACCCAAAAAAGTATGGTTTTGGGGCTGGAGCCATAGCACAGCGGGTAGGGCGTTTGTCTTGCAGGCGGCAGGAGTCTGAGCAACGCCAGGAGTAATTCCTGAGTGCATGAGCCAGGAGTAACCCCTGTGCAACACTGAGTGTGACCCAAAAAGAAAAATTAAAAGAAAAAAAGTGTGGCTTTGGGGACTGGGGCGATAGCACAGCGGGTAGGGCATTTGCCTTGCACGCGGCCGACCCGGGTTCGAATCCCAGCATCCCATATGGTCCCCTGAGCACCGCCAGGAGTGATTCCTGAGTGCATGAGCCAGGAGTAACCCCTGTGCATCGCTGGGTGTGACCCAAAAAGCAAAAAAAAAAAAAAAAAAAAAGTGTGGCTTTGAATCAGATGCTCCTGCATTTGAATCCCAGCTAAGCCTCATAAAGACATTATGATTTTGGACAGGAAAAATGGAGAATGGGTTATGGTTTTGCCTCTGTGACAAGTCTGCCTCTGGGGATTGTGCTGCTGATGGGATGGTGAAGATATCCTCTTTGTAGGATTGTATGATGTAAAATGAGTCATGTCCCTGTCCCTGAGACAGTGCCTAACTTCTAGTAAGTGTTCAGTGGAACTGGCTTTTCCTTCTGTTGATCAGTGAAGGAAGAAGCCTCAGGGGAGCCTGGAGACTTAACCAGAAATTATACCCCTGACAAATGACTGAGCCTTAAATATAGGAGATTTTCTGGCCTTTTGTGTCTATTAGAGTAGACACTAGTCTAGTATGTGAACCTGGGTCAGACTGGTTTTTTTTAGAGTAGTTAACCAATTCATCTGTGGCTCCAGAGGTTGCCTTCTTCAAGAACAAGATGGTAAAGAACTAGAACCTGTCAGGTACTAAGAGATGATACAGTGGGTAGGGCACTTGCCTTGTAGGTTAGATCTCTAAGTGCCCCCCCCCCCAATATGGTTCCCCAAGGCAGGAGTTATCCCTGAGGAAGCCCTGAGCACGGCCAGCCAGGTCTATCTACATCTCCCTCCCCACTCCCCTCCCCCCCAGAAATAAATATAAATAGAAACTTGTATGGAAATGTGTTAAGAAATTAACAATTTTGAGTCAGGACGACAAGTTTTGATTAGTTTTGGGGGCCACACCTGGACATGCATTTGAACCTAGACATGCATTTAGGAAACAATCTGCTGTTTCTGAGGGTGGGAGGGAACAAGGTCAGCGTCCTAGAAACCACTCCACCTATGCAGGATCACACGTTGCCAGAGTGGTCCTAGAGTATCATTAGTCTTTTTGCTGGGGCAGGCAGGGGGGGTGGTGATGGATGGACTTGACACATTTTATCTAGATTGTAATCCTCTTCTGTCCCAAGACTCTTGGAATGAGCTTTTCATTTCTGGTAAATGTGTCTGTTAAGAGTGGCAGGGTTAGGTTTACATGGAACTTCTGACTGGTCTAGCCTCTAAGGCTCCCTTTTTCTCTATCCCAAAGTTTGTTTGTGTTGGCACAGTCATCTTTCCAATATGCTATTTGAATCCTGTCCACCCTTTCTGTTCACAAACCTCAGCACACACTGAGGTGCTGGTCCTATCCTCAGTTCCAGTTCCACTGCTTCCACTCCTTACATCCTGTAGGTTCCTGCCAGAATGTCCCATCTTCCTGTATATGCTTCCCTCCAGTATTCTGGGCCCGTTGTACAAACTCCACCCCCTCACCGTCTCCAGCTCTACTTACATAAGCCAGAGGAACTCTCTTTTCATCGTGGAGAGTGCATGTGTGCATGCAGAAGCCCTGACTTTTCTCTGAGAGGATAGGGCTTGTGCTTATAAACCTCACAGAACCTTTGCAGTTTGTGTGCCACGCAGATGCAGGAGATGAGAATTTGAACGAGGCATCCAAAGCTGTTTCAAATAAAGTTTATCAGCCCTGAAAGCCCTTCACATGCTAGCAGGGTCAGGGCTCTGGGTCCAGGCTAGCTAGGCTCAAATCTGAGGTCCCTGTATTTCCCCATCCCCTTTCCTTTCCTTGTTGTTGTAGCTAATGCTGTCAATGCTGCCTCAGTGACCAAAGATCCATACACACCCTTGGTTGTAGTATGGGCACACATTTGGTTGCACACTTTTGTGTATGGCACTAGGGAATCACAAACCATAGTGCCCATGGGATTGTATTTAATTTGTGGGGCAGTGTTGGGAGTTAAACTTGCAGCCTTATTGCAAACCAGATGCTCTGCCATGGATCTTCCCTAAGCTCTTGGGAGTCCATGGTATTTGGCTGTTTGACCTTGGGCCCGTGGGGGGTGTTATATATAAAATTGGGAAAGTTCCTGCTGAAACAGGACCCCCTGAGCAAGAAACTGAGTAGCCTCTGCACCTCCAGGTATGACCCAAACATCCCTCCTCCCACCAAAAAAATAATAACAACTGGGAAAGCACATACACTTTGGTAAGTATGAGGTGCTTTGACAAATATCTATGTGGGTGTTTGGCACAGTCACAGTCATTGGTGCACACAGAAAGCAGAGAGCAACCCCACTCTCCAACATTGCCTGTCTTCTTTAATTCACCATGTTAATTTCTGCATTTCTGAACTCTCCCCTCTTTGCCCCTGTTCTCTGTTGATGCTTACTGAAGAACTGATGAATTGATGATTCCCTTCCAGATGTCCAACATCACCGTCACATACAGAGATGGCCGTGTAGCACAACTGGAGCAGGTGTACATTCGTGGCAGCAAGATTCGGTTTTTGATTTTGCCTGACATGCTGAAAAATGCACCTATGTTAAAGAGCATGAAAAATAAAAACCAAGGCTCGGGGGCTGGCCGGGGAAAGGCTGCTATTCTGAAGGCCCAAGGTAGGTACTTCTTAGTTTAAAATGCACAGATTTTAAACTAAGATTGACTTGTAATTTTTATGACAGGTTTCTTTTATTTCCTGGTTTCATCCCTCTTTCCACACCCACTACCCACAACTCTTTCCCAGCAATCATAGAGGCAGGGTGCCTTGGCCTGCCTTCTATAATGATGCCCAACAACACCTAGAAATTCTGTCCAGGAAGGTCTGAGGTAGGTTAACTCTCCTGAGTAGGGCACCACAGTATGATGAAATGATTCCTGAAGTGATGGGCAGTGTGTAGTGTCAGATGTGTTCTGTGTACCAGGCAGGTAGCGAGGACACAGTTTGGACAAGGTGTCAAAGCTATTTCAAGTAGAATTCATCCCCACTGAGCTTTTCGCATGCTAGCGAGAAGCAGAGTTCAAGCTCTGGATCAGGCTAGCTGGGCTCAGATCTGGAGTCCAGATTCCCACCCCACCCCCCACCCCTTGCCTTTGTTAACTGTTGTGGTGGTTGTGATGATCAGAGGTCATGCCCGCTTCGTTTTGGTGCTGTCTCACTTGGTTCCCAGAAAGTCCGAGAATGCACATTGTCACTCAGCATAAACAGAATTGCTGGTGGTTTTCAGATGAGAACAACCAGTTTGAATCATCTTTACCCATTCAAGCGGGTAGGATTTCTGTTTTCAAAGTTATCCTTCCTTTAGCACATTCTGAAAGTGTATACAGATTCTAGTCTTTTCCTAGTGACTTAGTTTTACCTTGTGGTTAGCTTCGTCAGATTATATTTTAATATATGGATCCATGGAAAGTTCAAGGTGATTGGCCCTTGTCTTACACACTTTATTATCTTACCCACTTTATTATCCCAGCACAACATTTGGTCTCCAGAATGCAGAGCCAGGAGTAAGCTCTGAATGCTAGCGGGTATGCCTCTCGCCCCGAAAAATCTATCTTCTATTAGTAAAGTGATAAGCAGTGTGGTAAAGTCATTGACATCTGTATTTAGCACTTAACTGCTGTAAATACTTCATACATGAAATAGTATGAGTTTAAAGATACACTAAGTAATCCTTTAAAATGCCCAGGGCAGGAGCTGGAGTGATAGCACAGCAAGTAGGGCATTTGCCTTGCACATGGCTGGCCCAGGTTTGATTCCCAGCATCCCATACGGTCTCCTGAGCAATGCAGAGCCAGGAATAATACCTGTGCATCGCCGGGTGTGACCCAAAAAGCAAAAAAAAAAAAGAAGAATTTTAAAAATAAAAATAAAATGCCCAGGGCAAGGGTATATAGGAGAAGTAGTACAAAGGTTAAGGTGCTTGCCTAGCATGTGGCTGGGGCCATGACCCTGATTTCAATCCTAGCACCACACATGTCCCTTGAGCACCATCAATTGTAGCCCCTGAGCCACAGATACAGTGGCCCAAAAATCAAAATATAGGGGTTAAGGTGCTTGTTTTGAAGTGGCCAATCCCAGATAATTCTCAGCATCACCAGGAAAGACTCCTGAGCACCAGCTAGTGTGGTGCAACCTCTTTCTCTCCCTGGTCCCCTCACCTCCAAAAATTAAAAAATTGAGTGGAGAATCGTTTTGTCTTTTAGACAAGCTGTAGTAATGAGATTAAAACAGTTTTCAGAATTCCCTGGTTTCATGCTGAGTTTGCCACTCTCTTCCTTCACAGAAAGGGTTTGTCCTTATCACTTTATCCTCTTCTCTAGAAAAAGGTGAAGGAAACAGTGGTGGTTTGCTGAGAGTCTGCCCAGGCTTACTGATTTCTTCCCAAGCATGTGACTCCTCCCTGACTCCTCATTCTTCAGTCTCTCCAGGCTCTGTAAGGGAAGAGGCTCTGTAAGACTTCAGTTAGAGGCTCTGAGAATATTGTCACTTGTCATTCAAAATAGTGGTCTCCTCGAAGCTTTGGGTGACAGAAGTAGTTTTGATTTAGTAGTTCATTGTTGAGTAGTTTTTTATTATTACTAATTATTTCAATCATGTCATACCCGTACAAAGAAATGATAGAACCTGGATTGGTCTTATCATTAGATAAAGATGGGCTAGTTTGGGGCTAGAGCACATGCTTTGCATAGGGAGACCCAGCGCTGAACTGCATGGTCTCCTAGCACGACTGAGAGCAGCCCCAGTCACTGAGCCAGGAATAGCCACCAGCACCACTGGATCTGGCACAGAAACCAAAACAAAAGAAAAAAGTAATAAACCCCTCACTCAGATATAACAGATGTTAATGTTTAACTTTATTTGTTCAGAGGTTTAAGTGAATTAAACTCTTCTGTCATGTTTTATTAGCTTGCCCTAGGCCAGCTTTAATTTTTTTTCCTGTAGTTCTCAAACTTTTCTCCCTGAATCCCTTAGTTTTAAGCAGTCCTGCCTTTTACAAAGCAGTGCTGCTGTGGTGTACAGGAGACCGGAGTCTGTGCCCACCCTGATGCTTACTAGTCACTGCTAGCCCGCTCTGGCTCTCTCTTGTTTTCCCCTGTGAAATGGGATGGGGGTGAGCATAGTGGGGACCAGGTGGCCTTTCAGGCTCCTTCCTGCACTGATGACCTCGAGCTCTGGCTGCTCTGTCACAGGGACTTAAAGAACTGACCTACAGAAAGAAAGAGACATAGAAAGATCGCACTCATATGTGGAATATAAAGTAGCTGAAAGGTACAAGCTTACAATGTTGTGATTCCTGGCAGACATTTCACTAGACTTAGTTACTAAAATACAGAAATCCAAAACTATGCTGCTGCTAGTGTGGCCTCCTGACCTCATATCTCTTCATTCTCAGCAATGGAAAACAAATTACCAAATGCTTTCTTTTCAGCAGATCGATTTTAGGGGGGAGAAACTCCAAATCAATAATAGTGAATTTTTTAATTGAAATTTTGAATGTAATCAAAGTAGAGTGAAAGTAAAGTGAAATTTACCAGTTACACATGTGGGGTGGGGGGCTGGGGAGGTGGGGGGAAGGGGGGAGGTATATTATGATTCTTGGTGGTGGAATATGTGCACTGGTGAAGGGACGGGTGTTTGAGCATTGTATAACTGAGACTTAAACCTGAAAGCTTTGTAACTTTCCACATGGTGAATTAATAAAAGAAAAAAAAAAAAAAAAAGAACTGACCTAGTCCTTTCTTCCCCCTTAGTGGCTGCAAGAGGAAGAGGACGTGGAATGGGACGTGGAAACATCTTCCAGAAGCGAAGATAAATTTATCTGTTGAGCTAAACTTTGATCGTATTTTTTCTTTTAGGTTATATGGGTTTTGTATATGTACATACAAAACTGTGTATATGTTCTGTTTTCTTTTAACATCTTTCTCTTTAGGCCAGGGGGAACGTTAAACTAAAT
Source organism: Sorex araneus (assembly GCF_027595985.1). Taxonomy (NCBI): domain Eukaryota; kingdom Metazoa; phylum Chordata; class Mammalia; order Eulipotyphla; family Soricidae; genus Sorex; species Sorex araneus. The sequence goes on from NC_073312.1 coordinate 46,738,919, forward strand.
AAACATGGTTGTGTTTTTTCTTTTTGAGAAAATAAGAACTGTGTGTTCATTTGGAGTTTAGTGTTCTGTTTGCTTTGGCAGCGGGTTAAATTTTGACACCCTGGGAGATGTCCTGGGAAAATGCCAGTACTTTGGAGTAGCATGCTTACTGATAAGAGATTAAGCTGCTGTTCGGGCCAGTTGCTTGTTAAGTCCTAGAAAAGTCCACCACGGAAGTATTCCGAGGGCTCCTGGACTGGCTTAGGCTTGTCTAAGACACAGGCACTCCCATGGCATTTTGCTTAGTTAACCTTTGTGGAAACACTCTCAGCTCAGCTTGAACAGTACGACACAAATGGTTCTGACCTCTTAGCCAGTGACTCAACATTTGGCAAGAGTAATCTAATGTTGAAAGGCAATCCAAATTCCTATTGGCCGATAACTGGCTCCTCTGCTCACTGTATCAGTGGTCTTACTGTGAATTAGGGGAACAATATGCTTATCAGCATCTCATGTCTTTGATTGGCAAAGCCATAGTTGAATGTCACCAAGTTAACTAGAATAACTCAAAAATTGGAGAAGGGGCCAGAGAGATAATACAGTGGGTAAGGTGCCTTGTATGCAGCTGACCCATGTTTGGTCCCCAGTGCCCCAAATGGTCCTTGTAGCCTGCCAGGAATGATCCCTGAACAGAGAGTCAGCTTTGAGCACAGCTGGTTATAGCACCCAAAAAAAGAAAGTTGGGAAAGCAACCTGGAAAAGAAATTTCAGAGGTTCAGTTCAGTGTAAGATGCGTTAGCGATAGTGAGGGACAAAACATTTAACAGAAAAGGAATTAGACATGGGTTGTAGCATTAGAGCACTTGCCTTTGTGATGCCATGGGTTTGATCCTGGCTCTGTTTAAAAAGTTGGTGGAGGATGTGAGGGATTGATTATATTGGCTTATAGAAGATTATTCATTGAATAGGTCGTTCAAGTAATGAAGAACATCCAATACAAGGGCTAGGAGATGTAGCTTAAAGTTCTTGGTTAGGACCAAGAAAGTTCTTAAAGTTCTTGGTTAAGACCACGACCAGCGTAATATTTAAATCCCAATGCCCTCCCCATGAGCTGAGGCCATCCTGACACCTCGCTTTCTAGGATGCCTGGAGTGGAAAGCAAGAAAATCCATCACACTAATTAATCTCTTGTCTGGTTTTTTGGAGCCATGCCGAGCAGTGCTCAGAGCTTACTCCTGCCTCTGCTCACTAACCCTAGCCACAGTACTATCCATACCCATATATGCCCTCTCTGGCATCTAAGGATGCCTAAGCTTCCAAAGAAGCTTTGTTTTACACTGTTCTAAGGTCATTGTCACTGTCACTGTCATCCCATTGCTCATCGATTTGTTCAAGCGGGCACCAGTAACGTATCATTGAGAGACTTATTGTTTTTGGCATATCCAGTACGCACGGGTAGCTTGCCAGGCTCTCCGAGAGGGACGGAAGAATCAAACTCCGGTTGGCCGCGTGAAAGGCAAACACCCAACCGCTGTGCTATCGCTCCAGCCCCCACGGCTCTAAGGTAATATCTTAAAATTATTTCTCTAATAACTGATTGCCAAGCTACTGGCAGTCACACCCACAAACTCCTCCCCCCTCTCCCCACCATGTAATCTCATCAACGGCCAAGTTCCAGAGACTATAAAACAAAGTTCCTGGAAGAGAGCAATGCAGAATCTCCTACCCCCGCGCCAGGCTGTCTTCACCCAGGCACCCTAGGAGGGAGGCGGGTTGAGTTCCCCTCCGCCCCAAGCAGCACCTCAGCAGCTGAAAACCTCCAGAACCCAGCAACAGCCATGCTCAAGGCCACTCCACACGCTTGGACGAGCCTCATCCATGAAGAAAGCGACAGAGGAACCCAGAGCCTAGCAAGCTACCCATGACATATTTGTTATGCCAAAAAACAGTAACAACAACGTGCTCTTCCATGTTCCTGGAGCGTGCAGACGCCATTGGGCTACACTAGCACACGACAGGGACAGATGAAGATGTTACTGGTGCCCGCTCGAGCAAATTGATGAACAACAGGATGAAGTGATACAATGAATAATTAGGGCTGGAGAAAGTAAAGTAGAAGGCATTTGTGCATGTTGCAGACTCCAGTTCATTGACCAGCACTGCATATCACAGCACTCAGTGAACACTGAGCACTGCCAGGGTTCACTCCTGAGCGTCAGCCTATGTGGCCCCAAACTCCTCCACCTCCCCCCCCAAAAAAATTAAGGAACAAATATTTGGGGGCTGATAGCACAGGCACGAGTGGTAGGACTAGGGACCATCCTCAAGAGCAACCCTTATTGGGCTGAAGAGATAGCACAAGGTTAGATTTAACTGAGTTACAGATAGATGTGCAGACCACAAACACCATGAGTTAGTCTTCTGCTGGTGACCTTGATTATAGAAACTGATTCATTGAAAATATTAATGAAATCTACTGAACTATACAACGAAGGAGCAGTATTCAGCATCTCCCAGGGATCTTCACTGTCACTGTCATTGTCACTGTCATCTCGTTGCTCATCGATTTGCTTGAGTGGGTACCAACAATGCCTCCATTTTGAGACTTGTTAACTGTTTTTGGCATATTACTCTCAATAGCTTGCCAGGCTCTCCGAGAGGGGCAGCAGAATCAAACCCGGGTTGGCCGCCTGCAATGCAAACGCCCTACCGGTGTGCTATCGCTCCAGCCCAGGGATCTTAAAAATACAAATTCTGAGGCCAGAAATTATAGCAGTAGAGACTAGCCTTGCATGCAGCTGATCCAGCTTGAATCTTGAATCCCTGACACCCCCCCATGGTTTCCCAACTCTTCTGTTTTGATTTTTTTTTTCTTTTTGCACTACAGTATTGGTTCTTGGCCCACACCCAGTGGTTCTCTGGGGCTACTTCTTGGCTTGGTAACACAGGGATCTCCCAACAGTTTTGGGGAATAAATACGCAGGGCTGAGGATTGAGCCTGCGCTCCAGCATCAGAATGCACTCCAGCCCTTTGAGCTCTGCCAGGCTCAGAATTTGCACTTTAAACAAGGCCATGCCCTTACTGGCATATAGCTAGGTGAGTCTGATTCAATTGGATTAAGGCAGCCAGGGACAGATACAAGAGATTAGGCGCTTGACTTGCAGGCAACCATCTGGCTTCCCTCTTCTAGTCCTCCTTCCCAAAATAGAAGGCAGGCACACTGAATCCCTACTAGGGTTCGTTATTTTAATAATGAACTACAGTAAATGCTTCAAACAATAGAGAACACAAGAGCAGTGATTGCCTCCTGGATCTGAGAAGCTGACTCCAGATTTGCAGTAGTCAGCTTCTCAGAGTTACAGTAACAGTTCAGTTACTCCGTTAAAATGAACTACTCCCTACAGTGATCCTGACAACTGAAGGAGATTCTTTTATGATTTTGCAACGAACTCGGAATGTCCTATAAAACAAAAGTAAGAATACTCTGGGGGTCAAAAAGAGTACGACAAATAAGCTGCTTGCCTTGCACATGGCTGCCCCAGGGTTGTTTTCTGGTTTGTTTGTTTTTCTTCCCCGGTTTACTTAGATTTGTATTTATTTTACGCATAGTTTATTCCCAGGCCATAAATATTTTCAGTTTCTTCTGTGATACCTTTTCTTCTATGCAACTTGCTCTTCAGGCTTAAGAACAATCTGGTCTTTTTCAGTAAGAATCATCTCAGTGTGGCAGGGAGAGCTCAGATAGGGGTTAATTCGCCCATGAGCCCTGTAAGATCTGCAGCACTGTCTTCGGTGCTTTGTTCACCTGGATATGCGCAAAGATGAGAGAATCTACATCAAAATCCTTAAGTTAGAGCATTACTTTCTGCATTTGGGGCCAGCAACCCTGTGTCCGGCCCCATTGTCTGGCTGCCAGCATCCTGTAACGCTGGCAGGGTGTAACAGCATCCTGTAACGCTTCTGCAGTGACATCTTTCAAATAGTGGCTTTTCTGATAGGCATGCCCTTGATGGCTGGGCCATTTGCTCAGGTATTGAAGTGAACACAAAGGTTCAAGCCCCTGGATTTGCATGGTTTTGTCATGTTCTCAGGGTCCAGCAAGTAGTTCACCATCTCGGGACCACCAAAGGCCATTCATGGAAGAGCCTGACCAGATTTTATCCCTGACACCCCAGATGGTTCCCCAAGTCCTGCCAGGAAAGATGTCTGAGCGCGGAACCAGGAGAAAGCCCTGAGCACAAATAGGTGTGGCCCAGAAACAACCAAAAAAGTAAATCTAAAATATGTAGCTTCACAGTTTTTTAATCTCAGATTTTGGAGGGAGAGCAAGGTTTACTATGAAGAGTAGCAGCACCCCTGCCCTGCCTTCTTCCCTGCTTACACTAGTCCCAGGGCTAGATAGAGGTAGTACAGTGGGTAGAATGCTTGTCTTGCAAGCAGCCAGCTCGGGTTTGTTCCCTGACACAACATAATGGTTCCCCCCAAGCAGACTGATTGCTGAGCATTGGAATAAATCCTGAGCACAGCCAAAAACCAAAAAGGAAAGTGGGCGCACATGCTGCTATCCATATGTTGCTGCTACCCATGTAGCGTGAGAGCACCTGTGATGCCCCAGCACATGTGTCGCCCGCATCTCCCCTCTTGAGAGGTGTACTTTCATGCTTTCCTGTCTAATGCTGAGACGTGTGGAGGAGTTCTTCTCTCCGCCTTGGTGAAGCCCAGGTTCTCTCTTGAGCGCGTTCCTCTCTCTTGCATGTTTCTCTCTCTCACTCTCTCCCCCTCCACGCCTTCAAAAACCCTCCAAATAAAATCTACTTATTTCAAAAAAGAAAGAAAAAGAAAATAATCTCTGCTTGGGGGCGGAGAGATAGTCCATGGATTGAGGTGACTGACTGTGGTTGTATCCCTGGCACTGCGTGTGGTCCCCCAAGCACCTCCAGGAGTGATTCCTAATCACTGTGGGGCATGGTTCGTAAACAAGATAGTCTCAGCTTTTTTATTTGTTTTTTTGGGGGGCCATACCCAGCAGTATGCAGGGGCTATTTATGCCTGGCTCTGTTCAGGCATAAGCCTGACTCTAAAGCTGTTGTGAAGCGGAAGGGATGGCCGAGCCCTCGCAGGTGTGAGGCCCTGGATGCCATTTCCAGCACCACCACCCTCCTCCTCGCCCGCCCCAAGAGCTGACGCCAGCCTGGACACTCCGAATCCTTCCCTGTCTTGGCTTGAGGGCGTGGCTTTAGATTTGGCTTCTTGTGAGCTGCAAGTGGTGCCGTTCCAGGGAACATACAGTGCAGGGGATCCAACCCGAAGACTCCTACATCCCTCCAGTTCTCTAGCTATGTTTTATTTTTCCTTTCTGTATCTCGGGATCAAACCCAGGGCCTCACACCTACAAGGCCTTGATGCCCTCCTACGAAGCTACTTCCCTGGCCCTGTGTGTGGGATTTTCCCTTCTACCTCCATTCCTGTGAACTTTGACAGTGCTTCGTCCCAGACCCTTAATAGCTCTCAGAATGGACTCTCGTCCTTTACTCGGGACAGCTTGCTTGAATTGCTTTTTAATGATTTCCTTTCCTTGGATTGCACTTCTCAATGCCTTACCTTTTGTCTCCTGCCCACCTCCTATTTCCTTATCTTTTGATCTCCATTATGGAAGATTTTTTTCCTAAGTTGAATCTCTATTTTGTGCTCTTTTTTTGTCCCCTTGGGGGAGGGGGGGAGGGCGGGGGTGCGGGAGGTGTTGTCACTGAAAAATCAATCCTCAAAGCCTCATACATGCAACAGATGCTTTATCACTGAGCTCATGAAACCATGTCATGGTTTCAGTCTCTTACCTCAGAGGAAATCAGTCTGCTTTGTGGAAGCTTTTATTTCCTTGCATTCCCCCATCCACCCTCTACACTCCCCTCCCATATTTATTTATTTATTTATTTATTTAATTTATTTATCTGCCACCACCTCTTTTGTTGCTTAGCTAACAGGACTGAGGAGAGATTACACTTCAGCACTCACACTCATTTGTGGTGCTTGCCAAGGGTTACCCTTGAGTTGTGGTGCATTCACACTTGGCTGTAATGCTGGGGATCCCAGACAACCATGTCACTGGAACTCAACATATGGGTGGTGCAGGGGTCAAGCTTGCTTGTTGGCTGCAAGACAGGTGTTCTACTGACTTGCTCAAGGCCTTGTTTTTCTTTTTATCTTTTATGTTGCAGACTCCTTAACTGGCTGACGATTCTTAGTTGTGTAAAAGTAGAGTATTGAACCAGAGAGATGGTACAGGGTTAAGGTACTCTCCTTGCATGTAACCAACTCAAATCCCAGCCCTGGCACTGCCTATGGTCCCCTGAATTCAGGGTCTGACCCCAGACTACAGAGCCAAAAATAAGCCCTGAGGACTGCCAGATATAACAGCTCAAAAGCACACATACAAAGAGTGAAGTATTAAAAAATAATTGTGTTGGGGCTGGAGCAACAGCACAGTGTGTAGGGCATTTGCCTTGCACACAGCCAACCTGGGTTCGATTCACACCATCCCATATGATCCCCCGAGCACTGTCAAGAGTCATTCTGAGTGCATGAGCCAGGAGTAACCCCTGTGCATCACCGAGTGTGACCCAAAAAGCAAAAAAAATAAAAATAAAAATGTTTAGAGTTTAGAGAGAGAGTACAGTAGGTACAAGCTGACCTGGGTTCAATCCCTGGCACCCCATATAGTCCCCAAGCCCTGCCAGGAGTGATCCCTGACCGTAGCCAGGAGTAAGCCCTCAGCAATGACGGGTAAACAAACTGGAAAAAAAAATTGTGTTTATAAGGTGATATGATAGACTCGCTTGGCTTTAGGGCCACACCTGGCAATGCTCTGGGTACACGTGGTGCCTGAGGCTCCGTGCAAGCACTCCAGCCACTATCTCTTTATCTTTGAACTTTGTTTTGGTGAATCCCCAGTGTCCATTCCTTGAAATTCTGAGAGCTCTGAGGAGGGATGGCCTTGGGGATTTTAGCATTCTAGTATATTCAGATGAACTTCTTCCAGGTCTTGAGCACAGCCTCCAGAAATCTAACTTGCTCTAGAGCTGAGCTGTGTGTTTGTTTGGTTGGTTTTGGGTTTTGTTTTGGGTGGGGGGAGCAGTTGGAGCAGGCAGGGCTGGGGTTTGGGCCACACTTAACGAGGGGCTACTCCTGGTTCTCTACTCAGGGCCCACAGGGTGCCAGGGATTGAACTGGGGTCATCCACGTGTAAGGCAAGTGCCTTAGCCCCTGTAGAATCTCTCTAGCCTCGAGCCCAGCTTCTTGAACGAGGCTGGTGGGATGAAAGGCAAACACCGTTACTCCTGTACTATCTCTCCAGCCCAACAATGGACATTGAGGGGACAGAGGAGCCGCACCAGTGCTCAGAGGCTACTCCTGGCTCTATACTCGCGGGTCACTTCTGACATTACTCAGGGGACCATCTGTGACAGATTGAGCTAAGGTCTGCCACGTACAAGCTAGGGATTTGGGGGTAAGGGAGGAACTGGCAGTGCTCAGGGATCACTCTGACTGTATTCAGGGGACCCTCTGTGGTACAGAGGACTGAACTGGGTCAGCCATGTGAAAACCAGTGCCGTAAATCCCTTATGATCTGTCCAGCCTCTATCATGGATATTTTAATCGGATATGGTAAGGTGGGGCCAGAGGGATAGGACAGTGGGTAGGAGGCTTGCCTTGCACGTGGCCAGCCAGTCCCTGACACCACATGTGGTCCCCCAAGTCTGCCAGGAGTGATTCCTGAGTGCAGAGTCAGCCCTGAGCACCATCAACCAAACAGAAACAAAACAGATACGGTAAGATGACAAGACAACTGCCTGCAAGAAGATTTTGTTACTAGTTAGCAAGAGGTGGAGCTCACCATAATGTGGGCCCCAGGGAGGGAAGACCAGAATGGGGCAGGAAGCGGGAGGGAGGGGAGAGCATCACCCAGAGCCTTTGCTGACTGGGTCAGTTCAGGGAAACTCAGGGAGTAGATCTGCCCCTGGATCCTTTGAATACATTCAGAGACTCTGGGCTGTAGGGATAGTTTCTCGTGATTTAAGGTCAGGTGAAAGGGGAGCCTCTGGGCAGAAGAAAGTACCCTTCTACAACAGTGACAGTGACAGCTTCTACCTGGCACTGGGTGCTGTGTGTGCCCTGGGAGGTTCAGGCCGGGCAAGTCTGCACAAGCTCCTTACAGGAGCCTGCCAGCCCCAACGAGCAGCCCGCCAGCTGCACCTGAGGCCAGGCTTCCGGGATGCTCTGGTTCTCAGGCCACAGGGAAGCTAGTATGCTCATCTCTGAGGGGGTGGGGGGGCTCATTCTAGGTCTGGGAAAATAACTCCCAGGGCTGTCGCACATTAGGGTCCTAAGGTCTGATCTGTGGCACCTAGGTGGTTCCCTGAGCACCCTGGGGAGTGCCCCACCCTACCCTACTCAGAAATTCCCTGGTGTGACTGGAAACAAGAAAGAAGTCAACCCTGGGGCCAGGAGAGAGAAGACAATAGGTAAGATGTTTGCCGAGTACACAGATGACCCAAGTTCAATTCCCTGGAACTCCATATGGTCCCCTGAGCACCTCCAAGGGTGATCCCTGAGCACAGAATCAGGAATAATCCCTGAGCACTGCCAGTTGTGCTCCCCCACTAAAAAAAAAAAAAAAAATCCTGACCTCTACTCAAGTTCAGGTTCTTTTCTTATAGAAACCAATTTCAGGGGCCAGAGCAACAGTAGAGCAGGTAGGGGCTCTTACCTCGCTACATCCAACCTGGCTTCAATCCCCAGCACCCCTATGGTCCCGTGCGCTCACCAGGAGTGATCTCTGAGCACAAAACCAGGATTAAACTCTGAGCAATACCAGGTGTGGCCCCAAAACCAAAAAGAAAAAAGAAACAATTTCAGGAGAATATAGTAAAGCAGAGAATATTGTGTGCGGTGGGGGGGGGGGGTGGAAATAAATTTTACTGAGGGGAAAAAAATGAATTCAAGAGTTTGTCAGAAACTGAGGAATAGTACAGGAGGTGAAGCACTTGCCTTATATGTTCATGTTAGGTCTGATCCTGGCTTGATCTCTGGCGCTGTATATGGTTCCCTGAGCACCACCAGGGGTCACTGGAGAATAGAAGTAGCAATCAGCACGCCTGTTTTGCGCCTGTTTTGGCCCATGTCACACATACCCCAATCCACCACCACCACCACCACAAGGAGAGTTTGGGTTCTCCAGAGAAAAGAGAACCCTGAAAGGAAAAGATGTTCCCCCTAATGGGCAGCTCCAGAATGGAGTGTGCTGAGTTCCTTTAGAAAGTTAATTATGGGTCTCGGGGGCTGGAGTGATAGCACAGCCGGGTAGGGCGTTTGCCTTGCTCACCGCCGACCCGGGTTCGATTCCCAGCATCCCATATGGTCCTCTGAGCACCGCCAGGGGTGATTCCTGAGTGCAGAGCCAGGAGTGATCCCTGTGCATCGCCAGGTGTGATCCAAAAAGAAAAAAAAAAAAGTTAATTATGGGTCTTTTCAGGACTGGATAGTACAGCGGGTAGGGCATTTGCTTTGCACGTGGCCGACCCGGGTTCAATTCCCAGCATCCCATATGGTCCCCCAGCACCACCAGGAGTAATTCCTGAGTGCAGAGCCAGGAGTCACCTTTGTGCATCGCCAGTTGTGACCCAAAAAGAAAAAAATAATTATGGGTCTTTTCCTCTTCCAAACTGCTTTGGCTTGAAGCTCTCTGCAGATAAGTTTTTTTGTTTGTTTGTTTGTTTGTTTTTTTGCTTTTTGCTTTTTGGGTCACACCCCGGCGATGCACAGGGGTTACTCCTGGCTTTGCGCTCAGGAATTACTCCTGGCAGTGCTCAGGGGACCATATGGGATGCTGGGAATCAAACTCGGGTTGCCTGCGTGCAAGGCTCCGGCCCCTCTGCAGATAAGTCTTTGCCAGGTCATTGTCAAGTGAAAGGACTTTGAACTCTGCTGTCCTGTTCTCTGAGTCTCCTCAGAGCCTTGATCCCTGCTGAACTGTTCTCACAGGAGGGTCCTGACCTTTGGGTTTGAGTAGGTGAAAGAGTAACTTCAGAGCATACCTCCAAACATTTCTTGGTTCTGTGCCTTCCTGAAATTCACTGCCAACAATTCCCCCCTCCACCCCAGCCCCTTCCGGCCCCACTGCCACCCCCAGCCCAACCTGGCTGCCTACCTCAGAACTCCTGGCTCGAAGTGTGAGTTACATAAGGATGATTGGGGACTTCTGATCCACTAGTCTGTGTATGAAAGAAATGTTTGTATGCAAGCTGTTTGCTATCTCTAGGAATTAACGAACTAGTAGGGGCAGTTCTAGGATTAGCAATAACCCAGGATGGCAAAGCCTCATAAAAAAAAATAAAAGTTTATGTGCTTCAGCCTCTCTACAGAGTAAGTGGAGGGCAGAGGTGGGACTCAGCACTGGAGCACTTGCCTTGTGCAAGTGGGGTGCCCAGGATTCATCCCTGGCAGTACAAAAAAAATTAGTTGAAATTAAATATAAGGACATAAACTGAATATTTAAAGACAAAACATACAAGATTTTCTCTGAGAGAAGCTCCTGCAGGAAGACATGAAAGAAGGCCGTCACAGCTCCCAGCTCCCTCCCTGGACAACCACCCTAGCTACAGACTGGGTGTGGGAAAGGGGACAGTTTGGGAAAGTGGTTATCAACTAAGTTGGCCGAAGGAAGAGTGCTCCTGGACACACATGGCTGCACGCATGCCCACATCTGCCCTATTGAGGTCAAGGCTCTCAGCTACAGTGCACATCGTCTCCCCTTCCGGAGATCTCACATCTCCGCCTGAGGTGTTGACTCTTCAGCTCTCTCCACTCTGGAGAAGCCCGTTCTCTCTCTTTATTTTTTTTCTTTTTGGGTCACACCCGGTGATACACAGGGGTTACTCCTGGCTCTGCACTCAGGAATTACTCCTGGCGGTGTTTAGGGAACCATATGGGATGCTGGGAATCGAACCTGGGTCGGCCACGTGCAAGGCAAATGCCCTACCTGCTGTACTATCGCTCCAGCCCCGCCATGTTCTCTCTTGAGTATGTACCTTAACTTATCTCTCCTTTTATTACACACACACACATACACACACACACACACACACACACACACACACACACACACACAACTTGTTATATAATTCATTGTTCGTCTCCTCCCGAAATTATTTTCTATGAAAGCAAAGCAACAGCCCCAACAAGCCTGAGTAAGAAGATTTAGGGCTGACTTTCCTTCCCTGCATAAAGCAATTCCTCACTCCAGCCTGAGTCCTCAGCTCCCTAAGGAACGGGCCAGGAGGCAGGGACCTTCTTCCTGGCTGGGCAGAACAAGTGGACTTCAGGTGCATCCTCATGGCTGCCCGATAGGGCTGGAAAGACGTGAGGTCTGTACCGTGCAGGGACTCATCACAGACGTTCACCAATCCTAAATCTCCCAGGCTCTTGCCTGGGTGACAGAGGTGGATTAAGAGAAAGTGGCGGATTTCCTGCTCGAGACTGCAGCCTCTCCCGTCCCCACTTCACCTGTTTCCCAGGGAACCTCCACCAGCAAGGATTGGGTGTCAGCATTGCATTCGGCCAACCTGGGTTCAATCCCCAGCACCTCATAGGGTCCCCTGAGCACCGCCAGGAGTAATTCCTGAGTGCAGAAACAGGCGTGACCCCTGTGAATTGCCAGGTGTGACCCAAAAAGAAAAAAAAATGTAAATTAGGTCAGATTGGACCAGGGAGATAGCTTGAAGGGCTGGAGTGTTTGTTTGGTAGCTGGAGCTCTGAACTTGATGCCAGATCCACATGTTTTCCTGAGCATCAAACCAGGAGCAGCCCCTTAGTACAGCTAGATATGGCCCAAAAAACTAAAACGGAAACAAAAATGCATGAAGTCCTGAGTTAAATCCCCAGCACAGGGTGGGGGGAGAGGGATGGATAGAAAGAGAGAAAGAGAGAGAGGGGGGGGAGGGAGGGAGGGAGGGAGGGAGAGAGCTGATAAACCAGTTCAGAGATTAAGGCACTTGCCTAGCATGAGGGTGCTGCTGTGATAATGGTTTGAATTCTGCACATAGTTCACACATACACACACACACACACACACACACACAGAGCACAGCACACAGCACCTCAGGTTGTGGCCCACCAACTTCCAAAGGGAGATCAAGCTGAATTAATTTTATTTCACTTTTCTGAACTTCCCAGGTGTCCTGCTCTGTCAATGAAGGCTGCAGTATAGGGGACAGCCCATCATTCCTTGGGGCAAAAACAACATCATTGCAGGCAGAGACAGGGGCACAGGAAATGTGTATTGGGAAAAACACTATGAAGCCCAAAGGAAGACAGCCAGGCCTATGAGATATAGGACCCGTTTCAGGAGCCTGGAAAGCCTCGAAGATGCAGAATTCCAGGGTGGCTGGAGTCCCTGGGAGGAGAAGCTCCAGTGCTGGCCAAAGGTCATGCTAGGAATGACAAAGGCCATCGCAGCTCCAAGCTCTCCCCCTGGGCATTACCCTGATAACAGACTTGGGGTGGGGAACATGGGAACTTTAGGGAGACGGTATAGAAACTCAGTTGGCAGAGGGAAAGGCACAGCATCTCCCCACTCTGGGGATGTGGTCACAGGGCCTGACACATGGAACTTCTTACTTTAGGGCCCGCCTTCTCCGACCTGGGATGTACACTTGGCTCTCTCCACTCTGGACATACCTCTGCTCCCTCTCTCTCTTTTTTTAATTTTTTTTGGGGGTCACACCTGGCGATGCTCAGGGGTTACTCCTGGCTCTGCACTAAGGAATCACCTCTGCCGGTGCTCAGGGGACCACAGGGGATGCTGGGAATCGAACTTGGGTCGGCCGTGTGCAAGGCAAACACCCTCCCCGCTGTGCTATCGCTCCAGCCCCACTGCTCCCTCTCTTGAGTATAAATTTTTCTCTCCCTTCCCTCATTTCCCTAATAAATATTTGTCTTATTTTCTAAGAGGGAAGGCCATGGGACTGGAAAGCCCAGGGTGAATTTAAAGACGGACTTTCCTTTCCTGCAAAGGAAACTTCTCCTGCACCCTGGGTTCTGCGGCTCCCTAAGAAATCAGGTAGCAGGGATCATTTCCCACGCCAGGTAGAATAAGTATGACTCAGGTGCTGTTCGACAACCATCTTGTGGGTCTGTACCATGCAGGGGCTCAGAGCTGACTCTTACTCTGAACTCTTGAAGTTCCCAAGACATTTCCCCCCCAGGGAAACCAGGTAGGTGGAGCGGGAGCCCTAGATGTATGTTTGCTGAGGACCAAGTGGCCACCAGCTGAGGAAATACCAACATTCCCAGGATCAAAGATCACAGTTCCCCGCCCTGCCCCAGGAGCAGAAAGCAAGACTTTCAGCCCATCTGGTACCAGGAAGCCGCCAAGCTGCAATCTGTGTTTCCTCACAGCCACTCCCTGCAGATAACGGGAAATCAGACCAGGCGCATCTGTCCTACTCGCCTTCTTTCCCTTTTCCCGCCCAAGACCACTTAAAATCCAGCTTAGCTTCTCCCTCGGTGCAGTTCTACTCCAGCCTAATGAGAGGTAGCAGGGGCCACCAGAGAGCCCACCCCAACCAACTTCTATTTCTTCACTTTACTCGCCTCGGTCTCTCCATCTGCACCAGTAGGGTCCTCAAATCTATCAGCAGACCCCGCCCTGAGGTTGCCTTCTCTCTCCTCCCCACTTCACAATAGCCACATGCCACAATATCTTCAAGTTTTCAACCTCATGACCCTTGACTTTGAACTTTTCCATTTCCCAAAAATAATACTGGAGAAAAATTACAAAACATTTACAGTCACAATCTGTAGCAAACAAATTCCCCCACTTGCATGACCACTTAAGTTGACCTATGTTGTCATATTCAAAATCTGCTTCAGGGATCAGAGCGATAGGGATTTTTACAGCAGGTAGGACATTCGCCTTGCATCAGCATTCCATACGGTTCCCGGAGCCTGCCAGGCATGATCCCTGAGTACAGAGCTGGGAGTAAGCTCTGAGCACTGCTGGGTGTGGCCCAAGCCCTAATAAAAGAGATAAGAAAAGAAACAAAATCTGGTTTCAGTGATTCCAGTTCAGAGTTCATGCATACATCATGCTCCAGGCACCCCGTCTAGACCCTTCTAGAAACAAAGTGCAGCTCCTGATGCTCATTCTTCTGCTTGGAGACATTCCTGCCTTTCTACATAGAAAATGATACAAGTTCCTATAAATGAATAGGTATCTTTGCATACAACATGCATCTCTTCCAGCATGAAAAGCGTCCACTCACTCTCAATCTATTCTAAAAAGCGACAAAACACTCCTATAACTCAAAGCCGCGTCCAGGTCTCTGGCTGGAATCCACCACCTCAGGACTGAGCACCAGGGAGAACCTAATCTGCCCAAAACTCCAGGTACAGGGGTCTTTGTGGCTGAAAACTCCAGGCCTTCTTGGAGTCAGGAGGAGCGACCCCCTACCTCCCGGTACTTCTGGATGGAAGCCATGCCCATCCCCAACACACTGCCGCCCTGTAAGCTCATCTGCTGACCTTGTTCCAGAGACCAATAAATAAATCTGGGAAGAGATCAACTACAGGCAAAACTTTCTTGGACACCTGCTCCTGTCTGAGACCTCGGGGGCGAGCACACAGCCCCAGGCACTCCCACACCCCAAAGCCACTGCCGTGCCTCTGACCGGACTGCCCAGTTAAATATTCTGGACTTTTCGGAACATGTGGCTGCATTTACAGAGATTCGACATATCTAAAAATCTGTAACACGTCTCAGTAGAGGCACAGTAGATTAGATGGGAGTGTTAACGTCAAATCCAACCAATCTCACCTAACGAAAACATTAACACAGAAGACTTAACTTGCAACAACAGCTTAGTAAACCCCCAAACAAGGACTTAATATCCCCATGGTGAGATGCAACAATTTTCACAAATTTTCTTCTACAAAAATCTTTTTTGATCCTTCCACTAGCCATTTAATGGTAATAAACAATATAAAATAAAGTATTGTGGGTCTGCTATGGGGCTGACTTTTGTAGTGGTTAAGAGAATGGAGACAGTGGTGGAGGGAAGGTGACAGTGGTGGTGGGGTTGATATTGGAATGTTGAATTCCTCTAACAAATTATCATGAACTACTTTGTAAACCATGGTGTATAAATAAGGTGTGTGTGTGTGTGTGTGTGTGTGTGTGTGTGTGTGTGTGTGTTGGTGGGGGGAGAGACAATACAATTGGAAAAGCATTTGCCTCACACACATTTGACCTGGGTTTTATCCCCAGCATCACACTAGGAATGATCCCTAAGAGCAGAACCAGGAGTAAGCCCTAAGCACAGCCAGGTGTGGTCCCAAAATAAAACAAAGAAACTAAAATCTGGCCAAGATTAAGGAAAGAGTTCAAAGAGCTAGAGCATGTGTTGTTGGTTGTTTCTGTCTTTTGTTTTTTCTATTTGGGTCACACCCAGCGATGCTTAGGGGTTACTCCTGGCTCTGCACTCAGGAATTACTCCTGGCAGTGTTGGGGGGTACCATATGGGATGCCGGGGATCGAACCTGGGTCAGCCGTGTGCAAGGCAAATGCCCTACCCCTACCCTCTGTACTATCATTCCAGTTCAGAGCATGTGTTTTGCATGCAGGATTTCCATCTCCAGCAGCAAACGACTCCGTGAGCACTGCCAGGAGCTACCTCTGAGCACTGGGCTGGGAGTAGCCCCAAGCATCTGCGGGTGTGCCCTCTCCCCCTGTAAAGATATGTCACTTTAGCATATGTATTCTTTGAGCAGGCGGCAAATGCAGATGATAAATTTTTGCTTCTCCCTTAGTTACCTGGAATAATTTACAGAGTCCTTGGTCACAATAAAAAAAATTAACAGGATTAAGCTTTTAGAATCTCAGTGTATGGCCAGCAAAACTCTAATCCCCAAACATCTACATACTTAAATGACATTGGGGGGTCTGTCATACTTAAATGACATTGGATACAAGAGGTGGGAGCCCGGGCTTTGCATGTCGGAGCCCTGGGTTCCATCTCCAGCCCTATATGGTCACCCAAACACTGCCAGGAGTGACCCCTGAGCACCGAGGTGTGATCCCCCAACCTAAAGGCACAGACTACGCCCTGCCCTTCTGTGGCCCCGGCCCTTGTCCCACCTGTCCGCTCAGGATGGTAGCAGGTGCCTCTTAGCCTCCCTGTCCTCCCCTCCTTCAAGTCCACGGGGGCTCCCTAAGGGACCTCAAGCCCGGGATCAATTGGGCTTTTGCCTTGTGCATGTGTAGGATGTTTTCCTTTGATGATCTGAGTCTGAGAAGAGCTGGGGAGGGGTCATTTCCTACCCCCTCACCCCCAGGAGGAAACTGAGGCCCAGGGAGGTCCTGATAGGTCTCACTCTATTTCCACTTCACCTGGGCTGGGGCCTCCTGCCTGCGTGGGCTCTCTGGAAGGAGTTGGCTCAGGAGTCCCCGCTAGGCCTGGAGAGGCTGTAGGCAAGCCCACATCATGCATGTAAGCAACCGGGCTCTTTTGACTCTCTGCCTCCTTTTCAGAAAAAAAAAAAAAGTCACTTAGACCCCCCAAATGAACCTCCTTTAAAGGAACAAACAGGAAGCACCGTCTCCCAATTTCATCTGAGACTGCTATTGCCCCCAGAGTGCCCCCGCCCCCGGGCCCCGGGGGATGGTATAGCCCACCCACAGCCCCTCCTGGTCCCAGCTTACTTCTGTGGGCCAAGTCACTCACCCTCTCTCTGCCTGCCTCGGTCTCTCACCTGCAGGCTGGAGGCGTCGCAACACTCGTCGGACGGCCAGCAACAAAGAATGGAATGTAAAGCCGCAGCCACTGTCCCTGGCCCCCCAGAAAGGTTCCGAGCATGCTGGGTGAATAAGTGGCCGTGACTCTGCCAGACCCCCAGCGCTTGGGCTCCTGCCAGTCCTGTGCAGAGAGAGCACCGGGGAGCGCCGGGCCAGCACCCTTGCACGGCAGGTGCCTTAGGTCACTGTTACTCCAGCAGGCTGGATACAGGCCACTTGGTGAAGCTCCGAGCTGAGCACTGCCAGTGAGTGACGAGGCTGGGACCTGTCTTCCTCCGAGGTGGGGCCAGGTGTGGGGCAGCCTGTGTCAAGTCCACCTGCCGCTGCCTCCTCTGGGCCCAGGTTGGAGCCAGGCGGGGCTTTGGCCCTCCTGGATCACTGCCTTGCTGCGGGAGGGGGGCGGGGGCAGGGGCGGGGGCGAGGCGCAAGGGCCACCTGTGCGGCCGCAGAGCTGAGCCTCTTCTCTGCAGGATGAGTTTCTGCGCTGCCAGGCCCCGCAGGGAGGCGGGGAAACTGAGAGCAGCTGCCGCCGTGGCCTCCTGCCTCTCCCAGAGCTCTCCCTGAAGCCCGGGGCGCCGGCAGCGGCAGGCGGTGATGTTCAAGATCAGTGGGCTGGATACAGGTCAGTTGGTGGCGGCAGGGAGCCCGCAGGGCTGGAGGGGGAGAGGGACGTGGTGAGCTGGGCGCTACTCCAGCAAGGAGTCGCCGGAGCGCGTGGGTGCCCAGTGTGACAGCTGCTCAGCCTCCTGGGCCTCCTCAGCGCTCTCCTCCGGACCCCTGCTCTCTGCTTCACACCCAGCAGCCCGAGCTCCGCCCCCCCAGCCCCAGATCGGGATACGGGCCCAGGGAGATGCTTTGTGGCTCCCAAGCCGCCCCGGGGCAGGCCTATGTGCCCCCCACTCAAGAAACAAGAAGACCAGACCGCCCCGCCCCCCCACCCCCAAGGAGGGAACACTGAGAACTGGAAGGGACCAGAGACAGCCAGCCCTCCGTGACAGAGCAGCGGAGGTGACCCGAGACCCCGAGAGGAGAGGGCCTGGCCAGGTCCCAGAGCAAGCCCGGAGCAGAGCAGAGCTGAAAGAGGGGCTCTTCACCTCCCCCCTCCCCCCACCCCGTGCTGGGCCTGCAGATAAGGGCCCCTGCAAGCAGGGAAACCAGAGTGGCCTGGCCTGGGGGCGGACAGGCTGCAGGAAGGGGCTGTTTCCCATCAAAGCCTCTTCCCTGGTCATGGGATAAACCTCGTTGCCTATCGGGGCTCCTGCCGCTGTGTCGCAACCCCTGGTTTATGCAGCGTCCCTGGCCCGCCCACCCTCTGCAATTCCGGCAGCCCTGACCCAAACTCCAGGCTCCATGTGGCAGCCTCAGGGCGCCGGCGCCCATACTCTTGGCACCCCTCTCCCGGCTGCTGGACATCCTTCCATTCCTTCCTTGGGCCTGATGGACAGGTCAGCAGGCAGGAAGCCCAGGTTCTGTCCCCGAGGACCTCTTCTCCCCGGAACGGTGCCCTGTGCACTGAGCTGGGAATGGATAGCCCCGGAGAACCACCGGGAGTACCTCAAAACCCCCCAATCTTGGGTAGGGGGTGGGCACCCCTCTCCCGGCTGCTGGACATCCTTCCATTCCTTCCTTGGGCCTGATGGACAGGTCAGCAGGCAGGAAGCCCAGGTTCTGTCCCCGAGGACCTCTTCTCCCCGGAACGGTGCCCTGTGCACTGAGCTGGGAATGGATAGCCCCGGAGAACCACCGGGAGTACCTCAAAACCCCCCAATCTTGGGTAGGGGGTGGGGGGCAAGCTGGGCCACACCTGGCTGTGCTCAGGGGTCACTCCTGGACCTGTGCTCAGGGGTCATTCCTGGCAGTGTGGTGCTGGGGATTAAAGCAGAGTCCATTGTGTGTAAGGCAAGTGCTATCACCCTTATATTATCTCTGTGGCCTCCGGTACTTGATATTCTATTCTTGTCTCTGAAGCCCACCCCCCACGCCGCAGCAGGAATCCCTGCTTCTAATCCAAGTCCACTGCAGTGGAGTGTAAGGTGCCCTGGGGTGGGACCCTCGGGTGGGACCCTCCCCGATTGCTCAGAGCTCGGAGCTGGCTGCCTCCTGCGCTGGCTCTAGGATGGCTCTGTCCCAAGGCCTCCTGCTGCTAACCGCACCCAGTTCTGCCCCCTGCATAGTCTTGGGGCCGCCCCACCCCACCCCCACCGGGAGGATACGGTCCATACAGCCCCCGAGGGCCTGGAGGAAGCACACAGGCTCTTTGTTCTGACCCAGTGCGTCTGATCTGATCTAACGTGCCTTCAGTGGAATTGCCCTCTTCTGCTAGACTGGCCCATGTGCCAAGCACAGGAGGCAAGGGGCGAGGGGTGCAGGGTGTGGGGGGATGGCAGGCGGCCGCACAGGCTTGGGGCCCTCTGGGTATAGTCTTGAGCCCAGTGCCAGGAGCTGGCCAAGAGACCGCGCCCGGGGTCTGCCAATCCCAGTCCTGCCCTGGAACGCACAGCCCTGGGGGCTCACAGATGACCTTGATCTCTGGGCAGCTGCCTGGAGAGCACCTTGGTCCTTGCAAGCCCCGCTTTGTTGGTCACCTGAGTCCTTCGCCAATCCTTTCTCTAGCCCCCAAAGCTGGGCCAGCGATGCAGAAGCTAAGGCGGAGGGCTTGGGTCTTCGTTGCCGGGGTTTGCTGGAGGGGTGCTAGGCCCCTCCTGCTGGGGGAAGGCTGAAACTGCAGGCCAGGCTCACCAGCCACCCCCCACACACACACCCTATGGAGCCCGTTCTCCAGTCCTTAATCCCAGGCTAAGCCTTCCCACTGGAACTCTGTTGTTGTTGGGGTGCGGGGGGGCGGGGGCACACTCGGCAGTGCTGAGGGGTTACTCCCGGCTCAGCACTCAGGGGTCACTCCTAGTGATGCTCCAGGGAACCTCTATAGAGTGCTGGGCAACCAACCTGGGTCAACCACGTGCAAGGCAAACCCTCGACCCACTGTACTATGGCTCCAGCCCCTGTCCCGGATCCCTGGGGGCCCCCCTCACCCATGCCCCAGGTGCAAGGGAGCATCACCAGTCAGGTAGGGAGCGGCAGGGTGGAGGGAGGGGGGTCACCTGGTGCAGCACACCTGGAGCTCCCCACCAGCCCCGCTGCCCTCTGGTTTGGAGGTCCAGGTCCTTGTAGATGGTGGGGAGCAAGGGGCTGGGGCAGCTGGGCCATGTCCACCCTGTTGCCCGGGGCCACCCTGGCCAGAGCAGGGGCCTTGACAGCCTCAGGGAGCTCCTGAATGGTGACCCAAGACAGACCAGCGGTGAGGCCGGCAGTGCACACAGACGGGCCCGCAGGAAGTGCGGCAACTCATCACATGGCCCCTCACTCGGGTGCACGCCCTGCCTGTCCCGGGAGCACGTTAGGCATCGCATATCTCCTGATCTCCTGGCACCAGGGCGTTCCTGAGAGCTCCCCGGTCTCCACGATCAGCACAGGCTGTTTCCGAGGCTGTGGGAGGGGACAGGAGGGCAGAACTGAGGGAGGGTCCATGGCCCAGGGGGCCCCAACAGCAGCGGGGCCAAGTTGGGAGCAAATCACCACTGTATTTTTTTTTTTGCAATTTTTATACATTTTGTTTTCATAAAGTAGTTCACAATAGGTCATTACAGATAATAGTCACACACACACCCCACCAGCAAGCATCTTCCCACCACAATAAGAGGGAAGTGTGTGACGGTTGTTGTAGTTCATTCTGGAGCCATTTAAGCCCGTATAAGAGAATACAAGCAAGTATGTGAAGATGAACAAATGTGTGCTATTTTAGGTACACCACTGGGCTAGAGTATAAGGGGTCGTGTGGTCGTGAATGTGGCCTCACTCTCCAGGAAATACTGCATCGCTCTCTTCTGGGAGTTTTATTTTATAGTCTCTGGATCTTGGCCATTGCTGAGATTACAAGGCGGGGAGGGCAGATTGTGGGTGTGACTGCCAAACTACTGGAAAACTGGGGAGCTGGGTGAAGGGTGTCCAGTCCCAATCCGAGCAGGCTTGGAGATCTCAGTCACAGGTCCCATTGTACCTGGGTTCCTCTGCTGGTTCCTTCATGGGTGAGGCTCGTCCAAGTGTGGAGAGTGGCCTTGAGCATGGCTGCAGCTGGGTTCTGGAGGTTTTCAGCTGCCAGGGTTTTGCTTGGGGCAGGGAGAGAAACTCAACCCGCCCCCGCCCCCACCCCCCGAGGTGCCCTGGGGAAGACAGCCTGGCACAGGGGCGGGAGATTCTGCGCAAATCGCCACTCAAGTTGTTTTGGTCAGTTGGTTGGTTGGTTGCTTGCTTGCTTGCTTGGGGGCCATATGTGGTGGTGCTCAGGGTTTGCTCCTGGTTCTGTGCTCAGGAATCAGTCCTGGCAAGACTCAGGGGACCATATGTGGTGCCAGGGTTTGAACCCAGGCAGGCTACACCCAATGTATTACCTTTCCACTCGCCACTTTAGGTTCCCCCCTCCCACACACACATACACACAGGTGAGGCCACACCAGATAATGCACAAGGGTCACTCTGGTCTCTGTGCTCAGGGATCCTTCCTGGTGGCGCCCAGGGGGCCATTCTTGGTGCTGGGGATTGAACCCAGGTCAGCCAAGTGCAAGGCAAGTGCCCTACATGCTTCACTATCTCTCCACCTTCAGATTGCCACTTTCAAGGCCAGTGCGATTGATAGCACAGCGAGCTGGGCGTTTGCCTTCCACACAGCACCATGTGTTTGATCCCAGCACCCCAGGTGGTCCCCCAAGACGGCCAGGAGAGATCTCTGAGGATAGAGCCAGGAGGAAGCCTGAGCACTGTTGAGTGTGGCCCCCACCTCCCCAAAAATCAAACCACCACTTTCTAAATGAGTGGCCATGGGTAATTCTCAGCACCGCTCCAAGCCTCAGTTTCCCCCTTGTTGGAAGGTGACCTGGCCCTGATGAGAACGCACGCACGAGGGTGCCATGGCTGTCCTGACCAGAAACGCCCATGGTGCGGATGGCTGTGGGGCCTGCACCTTTGCGCCTATTGTCTCGCTTACATATTCATGTATTAGTTTTGATCTGGGGCCATTCCCGGTGGTGCTCAGAAGTTATGTCAGCAGTGTGTGGGGGACTGTCTAGTGCCAAGGATGGGCCAAGCACAGTTCAGGCTCCCGTCCTGTGAGCCACACTCTCCAACCCCTTCTTTTTTCTTTTTTTGTGTTTTTCAAATGTTTTATTTATTTATTTATTTATTTTGCTTTTTGGGTGATACCCAGTGAGTGAGGCACAGGGGTTACTCCTGGCTCATGAACTCAGGAATTACTCCTGGTGGTGCTCAGGGGACCAGATGGGATGCTGGGAATCGAACCTGGGTCAACCGCAAATGCCCTACCCACTGTGCTGTTGCTCCAGCCCCTTATTTATTTTTGCTTTGGGGGTCACATACAGCAGATCTCAGGGGTTGCTCCTGACTCTTCGCTCAGGAATTACTCCTAGAAGTTCTTTAGGGACCATATGGGATGCCAGGAATCGAACCCGGGTCAGCCGCATACAAGGCAAACGCCCTACCCATTGTACTATCGCTCTGACCCCTCGTACGGACTTCATGCTGACCAAGTGAGGAAGGACTGATTGTCTGCCCTGCAGAGGAGCCAAGGAAGGGCCTGGGAGGTGACGTGACTTCCACAGGGCAAAGAGGGGAGTCAGGGCCCCCAGGTGAAGGCCCTCAGACTCCGGAGTGCACCCATTTCCCCTCCATGCCTCTGCTAAGGTTAGCCCTTTGGGGGGCAAGGACAGCGGTTTCTGGGAGGATGAGCGTGTCAGGCTGCCCACCCCCTCAGTCTAGGGGCCAGCCAGGGACCTGTCTAGGAAGTGAGAGCAGGCTGTGGGGAGGTGGGGACAGGAGGCGTGCTCTGGGGGAAGAACTGCATGGTTCCAGTTGAGGAGGGTTCCCGGGTTAGTCGCCACCGTGAGGGGCCAGGCCAGGGACTGTGGGAGGAACAAAGGGCAGGTGGGCTGGGGCAGGGGAAGGCAGGCACAGGTCTCTTGCTAAGAGAAATCTGGGCTTCGCCTAAGGGCTGGCACTGCCCTCCACCCCTGCCTGGGGAGCCCCAGGCCAGCTCACCGCCCTAGCACCCAGCGATGAACCTTCCCCCCAAGCCAGGCCGGCTCTGTAGGTGAGGTTTGGGTACAGGGAGGTGGAGGCAGCCCTTATTTGAGAGCGCATAGTCCTGCAGGTGCAAAGGGGTGCAGCACCGTGAGGCCGGCCGGGCCTCTCTCCCCATGCTGAGTCTTGGGGACTGTCACCAGGAGTCACTGCCTACCGGCCTTCCTCTCCCGCTACCCCCCACCTTAGCTGTGGCCTGGCACGGAGCCAGGGGAGGCTGCCCACTGCGAGCTGGACAGGCTGGTCCGAGGCCCGCGGTGCCCAGTGGGAGGAAGCCCAGACAATGGCCCCTTGTTCCCTGTTCTCCGGCCCGGAGCCAGTGTCTCAGGCCCTCGCGGCTCCCTGCCCACCCACCCTCAGCACTCCCAGGGGACTCGCCACAGGGCAAGGCAGGACCAGGCCCCTGCAGGGAGGCCTGCTCCACTGACTCCATCCCCGGGGAGAGGACCGAGCCAGGTCAGCACGCTCTTCTTCCTCTCGGGGGCCCGGCTGCCAGGGCCGGGGGGGTGGCCCACAACAGCCCCACAGCCTGGCTCTCTTCCTGGTCCTCAGTGGGCCCTGCAGAGATGTCCAGCTCGGGCGGCAAACAGGACTGTATCCCACGTCTCTGGCACTGAGCAAGCCCGATTCCCCCAGCACGTTCCTTAAACACGGGCACACACAGGAGCACCAAGCCCTGGGGGTTCCATTATGACTCCGGGCCAGCCTCAGTGTCCTCGGTGGCACCTGTGGACAGACACGGGGGTTCGGAGCTGGCAGGGACTCGTGGCTGGCACTGGGGCTCGTGGCAAATTGCGGCTCCTCCAGTGCTCAGGCAGGACACCTGGGGGGCATCGGAGGGAGGTGGCGGTGTAGGGGTCACCAGGGGCTGGAGGGGTCCAGGCAGTGAAGTTCGATGGGTCCGGGGAAGAGATTTGCTTGTAGCTGGCCTGCTGTAGGGAGCAGTGAGTCCCCCAAGGGTGTGCAGGAGGGGGACCTGTGGGTGGGGGTTCCCGCCAAAGGCAACTCTCGTCTGCCTGGAGGGTCGGCCCCATCAGCAGAAATCTCAGAACATTCTGAGACTTCCTGCTCGGGCCCTGGAAGCTGATGCGCAGCTGTGGCAGATCAGACTGAGGGAGGCACCTCTGAACGCACCCCAGCAGCTGCATTTACTGCACCTGGCACCCCCAGAGACCGCAGAGGGACAGGGACCTGCGCCAGGCCAGCCCAGCCTCCAGCCTGCAGCGCCTCAAGCCTGGTGGGGTACTCCTGCAGGTGCTGGGCCATGTGCACACACTGGTCGTGGGAGATGGGGAAGAGGTGCCAGGGAGGGGGACCCCCTCGAGGCCCAGGTCCCGTGAGAGCTGCGGGAGCCTGGCTCCATCCCTGCCAGCCAGAGCCTTGGAACTATCTTCTTCTCTGGGGGCTGTTCAGGGGAGGGGGGGTCAATGGTCAGGGCCACCGGCAGGCAGGGGTGGACTGGTTCCCTGAGGGAAAACGCCGTGCAGTAACACCTGACCTCCATGAGTGTGGGTGCCTCTGAGGGGTCTTTTGGGGTGCGTCTATGACCCCCAAATGCTACCATTCTGCAGCTCTCCCATCCAGCCTCTGCCTCTCCCGCAATTCCGGAGTTCCCCTGAGCTGTGGCCACCCTCTGCTCACTGGCAGACTTGGACCCCTTGTGTGAGGGTGGGTACTCGAGGCCCCCCCACCCCGCCACGTTCTGACGACCACTCAGAACGGGTGTGCAAGGGACCGGAGCTGCAGAACAGAGGGTAAGACATGTGCTTTGCAGGCGTCCGACCTGTGTTTGAGGCCCAGCATCCCATAGACTCCCCTGAGCACTGCCAGGAGTGCTTTCTGAGTCAGGAGTCAGCCCTGAGCACGGCTGGCGGTGGCCCTCCACAAACAAAACCACAGAAACACATACAAAGAGCAGGTAGGCTCATCCCCCCTCCGCCTCACTTGTGCCCCAATTCAGGAAAGGGCACCTATACCACCCACCCTCCCAGGAACAGAGGCCAGGGACGGGAACGGCCCCGATCTTTCCTCTCCACCCGGCTTACCAGCTGCTCCGGAGTCTTCTGTCCTCGCCGCAAATAGCCTCCTTTGTCGGCCAAAGCCGGTTTTATGAAGCAAACACCTGAGCCTGGCCCTTGACCCCTTTGTGAAGGCCAAAGTGGCGGATGTGGTTGCAATATCCGAGGCTCAGGCCCACTCTGCCAGGCACACCCACCTGTGCCCACTCCATGCCTCTCACCCTTCACCCTCAGGACGCACTGTCCTCAACCACCCCCACCACGTGCACTGGGGCCTCCTCCTGCTCTTGGCCTCCTCCTGTCGCTCCCCAAGGCCTCTTGAGGCACGGAGTACCCTCTCCCAGGGCTTACAGAGGACAGGTTGAGAAGCTGATGGGGCAGACGTAGGCAGGTGGGCCCTCCAGCCCCCAGGAAGGTCCGCCCCCAAGCTGAGAGTGACAGGGCTGTGCACCAACCCGGTGCAGGGTAAGATAGGCTGGTGGGGATGCCCAAGAGCTGAGTCCTGATGGAGTATGGGCAGAGGGCCTTGCATCCAGACCTCTGGGAGTCAGAAATGGAAGTGGCCACAAAGGACTTGGGATCTGGTCTCAGCGTGGGTGGGAGCCGCGCCCATCGCAAGGCAGAGGCTGTGATTTGCAGGTGTGGATGTGTGTACTCAGCGGGTATGAGTGGGCTGTTTGTGGTGTGGGTGCGGCCTGCTGGGCTGTCCCGGGGTGGGGGCCGAACGGTCTGGTCTCCGTGAGGCTGCCCCTTCCGGGGAGGTCCTCTCCCCCACCTGAGGATGGGGGCAGGGGGGCGCTCCCCTTGCTCCCCGCTGCAGCTCAGAGCGTCTGTCCCTCTCCTGCACCCCAACCCTGCCAAGAAAGACCTAAATCCGGTCCTGAGCGCCCCGCTTGGGGCACCCTCAACATACTCATCTGACCTCAAGCCTCAGAAATGCGGATGCGGTTCCTGCCCCTCTCCTGCACCTCTCCCTCCACTCCTCCCCCTCCCCCCCACCCTCCTTCCCCCCACGCCCCCTGCCCCAGCGTCTGTGGGACTCACTGGCTCCTGACTCTGGCCTGGCTGGTTGTCCCCCTTGCCCTCTCCCCCAGACAAGACTCCCACCGGGTGCAGCCAAGAGTACCCCCCCCCCCCCCGAACACACACACACACTCCCCCCAACCCGCCCAGCCTGCGTCTCCGGGGAGCCGCAGCGCCCCGTCCGCTCCTGTTCCCGCCCGGCTCAGGCGGCGCAGTGGGAATCGCAGGTCCCGGGCCGCACCCCTGCCTCCTCCCCGGGATGCAGCAGGCGGAGCTGCGCAGAGCCGGGTCCACGCCCCGCTGCCTCCTCCCCGGGATGCAGCCGGCGGAGCTGCCCTGGGCCGGGCCGCACCCCTGCCTCCTCCCTGGGTTGCAGCCGGTGGAGTGGCGCATGGCCCGGCCCCGCCCCGGCCACGCCTCCTCTGGCCCCGCTGCGCAGAGCTGGAAGGTGCCCGCGGTGGGCGGTGGGGGGAGACCGAGTTTTCTCCTGTCGTCCCCACAGCCCCCCCAAGCTCCCCGTTTGAGGGTTCTCGTTGGAAACGCGCCCTGCCCACCCTAGAGCCGGCTCTGAGACCCGACTGCAAAGTCCTGGTGCAGCCCGGGGAGGCGCTGAGGCCAGCGAGGAGGAGGTAGCGCTTGGCCACCTCTGAATCCCGCTCCAGGGCTGAGGGTGGACCTGTCACTTGAACTGTGCAAAGAGCACTGGCCTTGGAGTCAGGGCGTGCTGGGTGAGGGCTCCCGCTGCCTTTTGCCGTTACTGGGCGGGCGGGGCATCATCTACTTGCCCAAAGGATAGTAACTGATTGATTACGCTGGGCTCCAATACTCCTGCATTGACAAATATTTACGGCCCCTCCCTAACTGGCAGGAGGCAGGTGACCCTGCGGATTAGCAGCTTGAGGATTCCAGTTAACCTTTAACCCCAGGGGCTGGACAATAACACAGTGGGTAGGGCGTTTGCCTTGCACGCAGCCCACCCTGGTTCGATTCCCAGCATCCCACCAGGGCTGAGCACCGAGCACCACCAGGGTTAATTCCAGGAGTGACCCCTGTGCATCACCGGGTGTGACCCAAAAAGCAAAAAAAACAACCAGACAAACAAAAAAACCTTTAACCCCAGCTTCAGCAGCAGCCCTCACCTCTGAGCGCCTTGCTGTTGCTGGGTACCCCTCCAGGGCCGCCCTGAGTCCTGCCCACCCCCACTGTGTGCTCTGAGGTCAGGGGCTGCTACAGAAGGAGGCTGCGCCTCCAGTCCCCCCACCCCCTCCCCCCAGCCCTGTGCCTCCCAGCTGTGGTGGGGACATTAGGGGGTGAGCTCCAGCCCCCCATAGCACAGCAGGAGGGGCTGAGCCCAGACTCAGATGCATGAGGGGGGAGACATGGAAAATCAGCGCCGTCAGACGCCTTCCTGCCCAGGATGCTTTCCTGGGACAAGACACTGGGCTTCTGTGGGACCCTGGTGTGGACCCCTGGGGCAGGCCAGAGGACAGCTTGGTTTCTTGTCTCCTGGTCCACCTGCTGACCCTAGCCCTGCAGTGCCTGCCCAGGCAGTCCCACTGCGTCTGTTCCTGGGCCCGTCCCATCCCGGGCCCCCTTCTTCCCAGACCGGGCGGCTCCCCTTCCCCCTGCTGGCACGAGTCTGGTCCTGGGGCCACCTTGGCACCACAGGTTTCCTCCCTGGCGGGCGCTGGACTGCCCAGCCTGCCTTCTCCCGAGGCCAAGGCTGTCTCTGACTGACTGACGTGGTAGTGGAGGGGCCCGAGAAGGGGCCAGGGACTTAAGTAGCAGCCCAGCGCCCCAGGGACCTCTCAGACCCTGGGCCAGAGCTGGCATCCTGGTAAGAACCTTCCTCTCCCCCGTCTCTTCATGCGCAGAGCTGCAGCCAGGGCTGGGATCGCTCCCGGAACCTGACCAGAGCCTTCCAAAGGCTGCGCCAGGGATGGTCATTGCCCCCTGGAACGTGAGGAGGTGGGGGTGGGGTGGGGAGCCCCAGAGGCAGGGGGCGAGCTGAAGGAAGGAGGGAGGGAGGGAGGGAGGGAAGGCTGAGCCTGGGTGCAGGAGGAGGACAACTAAGGGGGATGCTCAGAGCCCTGAGAAAGGCCGAGTCCCTCACCCACATCCCCACTCTGTGCCCCTGGCTGGCCGAGCGATTCCTGGAGGACATTTTTCCAGGAAAGGAGGGAGGTGGCGTCTGTGCCCGGATCGGCCTCTCCGCCCTCAGTGGGGGTTGCCTGGTTTGAGTTGGCGCTTGACGGTCTTTTTCTGGTCTAAGTTGGTTTGGGCGGGCGCCCCCCAGAGACAGAACTAATCTCCTCGGGAGTGGGGGCTTCATCCCCCTTAATGGCCTCTCTGTATTTTAAACTAAAAACTAAGAACTGCTCCCCCCTCCCCCACCCACCTCCCCTGGAGTTGCCCTGAACTGTGCTGGGTTTGTTTTCTTTTAGGGGGTGGGGTGGGGATTGAGCCACCCCTGCTGGCTCTGTAGCTGGGGTCTGTACGGAGCTGTGTTTATGGAGACCCCTGGGGCACGGGAGCTGTGATAGTGCCTGTCAAGTCCCACGGTTCCTGGGAAGGTTCAGTGGCCTGCACCAGGTCTTGCTGTGAAGTGCCGGCACCCTGGCAGCCAGTGGGAGAGAGGATGCAGGGAATCATTGGGGGGGAGGGGGGTTCAGACCCTCCTGGGAGACAGGAGCACAGCAGGGGCTGGAGAGATGGTTCAGGGCTCGAAGCATCTGCCTTCCTTGCAAGTTGCTGACCCTGGTCTCGTCCCGGCATCACGTTTGACCCTCTGAGCCGCCCCCACCCCAGGAGTGATCCCTGAGCACTGAGCCAGGAGTAGCCCCTGAGCACCGCCAGGTGTGGCCCAAAGACCAAAAGCATAAAGAAAAAGATTCCATCTTTGGTTTCCGAGCCCTCAGCCACCCATGTGGTGACCTGACTGGAGTGGCGAGGGACCGGTGACAGAGGAGCCAGCAGGCGAGGCTCAGGGCAGCCTCCCTCAGGGAAAGGAACCTGTCCCGTCTCTGGGCCCTTCCCTGCCCACCAGCGAGGCGCGGGAGGAAGGCTGGCCCGGGGCTGATGGAACCTCGGCACACAGCCTGGTGGCTGAGACCCATGACAGCTGTTGCGCGGATGGTTCCAGAGCTCTGTGGGAGGAAGGGAGCCAGTGGGCAGCGCCGGAGCTGCCGCTCCCCACCTGGGCCCGGAACATTCTAAGGGGGCCACGGGTAAAAACTGCATAAATGGGGGGGCCACAATGAGAGACTAGAGGGCCAACCACAGGGGAACCAGAGAAAGAGGGCAAGGGCGGAAGGGGGCCAAGGTGGGCAAAAGTTGAGAAAGCCGTCTAGAGAGCGCCCCAAACCTGTCTCAGGCAGGAGTCAGCCTGCGGCAGGCAGTGGAAGATGGTTTCTGGGGGAGTAGGGGTAGAGGGCCCCCCCAACCTGTATCCGAGGTCCCTGGATTGGGCACTTGGGGGATATGTAAACAGTCAAAGTAGGTGGCCGGTTTTGTTTGTTTTGTGTTCAGGGGGGTGGGGCAGGGGAGGCACAATTGTGCCCAGAGAGGGGGGCCAAGCGGTTTCAGAGATAGAATGGGGGGGCTCCCACAGCCCAGCATGCGCTCCGCCCTTTGAGCCATCTCCCATGCCCTCCCCCGACGCTGCCCCCCCCCGCAAGAATCCTTCTTTACATCTGCCTAGCTTTGGGGGGCTGCCAGCGGTCCCTCCTGAGGCTGTATTGCTCTCACCTCCGACTCTTCCAGATGCCCCCCTTCTCCCCACGTCTTCTGAGTGTCTCTTCATAAGTCCTTTTTGGGGTCAGGGGATGTGAGAGCCCACCACAGCCAGTGGTGCTAAGCAGCGATTCCCAGCTTGAGAGTCGTTAAGGTGCTAAGGGCACCACGTGGTACCAGGCATCAAACTCAAACCTTCTCCACGCAAAGTGCACGCCCGCAGAGCCTGCTCGAGAGCCCCTCGCCAGGGCTTCTTAGAAGGATGCTAATTATTGGACTTAGGGCCACCGCAACACAGTGTCACCTTTTCTTACTAGTGGCGCCCATCAAGACACTATTTTCATGTAAGGACCTATTCAGAGTTCCCAGGTGGGTACGAGTTTTAAAGTGCGGGGAGCGGATTCTTCTAGTCATCACAGTAGCGTGTGTCAACTTCCTTATCTGGGGAAGGGGGAAGTAAGAGGGATTGCCCCCACCTGGCAAAGGCGTGGCTGAGTCAACACCAGCTCCTGCTAATGACTTTTCCTTTTCCTGCAGGTGAGCATGTCCATCCAGAGATGCTTGCTAGGCAGGGTGGAAACTTCAAATACGGAGGATGCCATAACAGATAACCCCCCCACCTTTCCTACCCTCATTGGGATGGGGAGCTGCAATTGGGGGTCCCGTCCCTAGAAACGAGCGAGGTGGAAGTGGGTTTCCGGGGCAGAGATAGCTCTGAGGCTGGGGTCTGGAAAGACTCACCGGCCAGCCCCAGCGAGGGAGCCGCGGGAGGAAGGGGGCGGGGCAAGGCAGGAATTTATCCAGAGGGCAAAGGGGGCCTTTGACGTGGGTTTTTTTTTTCCCCCCAGAGGGGAGGGACTGCTCGGATTGCGTTCCGAGAGCTCTAAAGCTGCCCTGAGGAGCCAGGGAAGGGTCTGGGGACTGCGCTGAGGAGCTGCGGGTGAGAGGTGGGTGGTGTTGGCCGGAGTTGTCGGTCCGTCTGGAGGAGTGGGGTTGCGAAGGGGCAGAAGGATGGGGCCGGGGAGGATGCAGGAGTGGCAACCCGGGCTACCCCTGGCTGCTGTGGCGCGTGAAGGTCTGGGGGACCGCTGCTGAGTCAGGTCGGGGCGTGCGGACCCGAGGTGTCTGAAACAGCCGCCCGCCCGGGCGAGTTGCCTCGGGACTGGCCAGGAAGGGCTGGAAGAGGCGCCCGGCGGGGGAAGGGACTCCTGGGTCCCCGGGATGCAGCCGAGAGCGCCCTCGGGAGCATGGGGCAGGCAGACTGGACTTCTGGAATCCCCCGTTATGGAGATGGGGGGCTTGGGTGCGGGCCCCCCTCTCCAGGCTGTAGAGCTGAGTGTGTTGGGGAGCGCTGGGGTGGGGGTTGGGTCCCGCGGAGTCCGCCATCCTCCCCCGCACTCTGGAGCTCCCAGGCAGGCGGGCGGGCGAGCGCTGCAGGTAATGACGAGGTCATGGGATAAATGGCACCCCGACAGGATGTGGCGGCTGTGGGGGGGCGTGTATAGGGGGAGGGCGGGGCCCCTTAGAACCAGGACCCAGGCAGGGCAGGGTCCCAGCTGTGGGGTAGCAGCCCTCACTGTGCCGTGACTGTGCTATTCATTTATTGCTTTGTTCTGTTTTATTTCTGATTTTCGGATCATACCTGCACTCAGGGCTCTCTATCTCTGGTGGCACTCAGAGGGCCATATGTGGTGCCGAGGGAATGAATCCATCTCCGCCACATGCACGGCAAGCACCTTACCCACTGTGCTATCTCTCTGCTCCCTCAATGACCTTTTTTGGGGGGCTACAAGTTTTGGAGTCTTCTCCCGGCTCTGTCCTTGGGGGTCATTCCCCGCAGTTTCTCAGGGGCCTCTGCAGTGTCAGGGAATCAGGCCAAGGGTGGCCGTGAGCAGGGCAAGCACCTTAACCCCTGTGCTCTCTCTCCAGCCCCCTCTAACACGTGTGTAGTTGTGTGGGCTACACCTGGCAGTACCCAGGGGCCACCAGGCTCTGTTGGTACTCAGGGGTATCGGGGGACCCCGCAGGGTGATCAGGGCTGGAAATCAGGGGATCTTGCACCTGCAAGCCACTTCCCTGGCCTCCAGCACTGTTTGATTTTGGACCACACCTACTGGTGTTCAGGGCTTACTCCGGGCTCCGCACTCAGGGATCACTCCTGGTGGGGCTTGGGGGGGACCATATGGGATGCAGGGGAACAAATTGGGTCAGCCACATGCAAGATCGTCTCCCTACCTGCTGTACTATCACTCTGGAACATGCGCGCCCCCCCCCCCCCGCCCCCCGCCCCCCCCACCTCCGCTCCCCAGCAACTGTTTTAATCGTGCTGCCCTCCAGAACGAAAGTAGACTGCAGGAAGAGGAAGCCCCGCCCCAAAGTGTCTGGGGTGAATTTGAACCTAGGAACTCCTGGCCATGCTGCCATACTAAGTCCATCAAGTGCCAGACTGCTGCCGGACTTGCCCAGGTGTTAATAAGCTGGCATCTCCGCAGGCCCACGCACTGGCCTGCGGCCATTCCCCCCCACCACATCAAAGAGATGCTGAGAATGCGAAAGCTGCCTGCAAACTGTGAAGGGTGCTGGGGGCGGGGGTAGCAGGATAGGGTGTGTGTGTGTGCGCGCGCGTGTGCGTGTGTGTGTGTGTGTGTGTGTGTGTGTGTGTGTGTGTGTGTGTGTGTACCTGCCTGCCGGTGCCTACAATTGGTCAGAGCTCCCCTTTCCTCTGGCGCCAGCAGCCTCTTCACGGAGCTGAGTCTTCCTTTCAGGACTTCAGCGTCTTCCGCTTCTCTGCCTGGCTCTGAGGCTGTCTCCAGGTAGCCACCATGGGGTGTTCCCATGCTTCAGCTCTGTGGCCTCCGACGGTGGGCAGAGACTGAGGCCCGGCTCACCTGAGCCAGGCTGCCCTGCAGAAGGCTTTTCAGGAAGGTAATCAGGGCTTGGCATTGGGAAGAGCTTGCCACGTGCCAGTGAAGGGAGTTCTTGCGGTTCTACAGGCTGTGCGGTCCCATCCTGGAGCAGGTAAGTGGCATTTCTGGCGTGCTGGAGGGTGAGAGATAAGAGACAAAGCCTCTGAGGTGATCCAGGCGGTAGATTAGGAGCCAGAGTCGATCCCGTCTCCTGTCCACGCACGCAGGGAGGCCTGGGTCTGATCTCTAGCAAGCTCACAGTCCTCTGAGCACCCGGGAATAGCTCCCAACGCGGCTGGATGTGGCCCAGAAACAAAAGAAAAAAAGAAAAAGATGCAAGGATGTTTGGGTAATTTGAAGTCACTTCGGTCAGTCATTTTATCAAACGTCCCCTGGGTGCAGAGAGCACAGAACGTCCCGGGTGAGGTCAGGGTCCCGCTCCCAGGATCCTCCCAGTGGGCCTGTCCCAGCGGGTGTGCCGGAAGGCTCAGGCACTGCTCTTCCCGCCAGCGGGACCCACGGGCAGCAGTGGCCAGCCGCGGTTGTGGATGTGGCGTGTCCCAGGCCAGGCCCACCCAGGCACCTTGACTGGGGTCCAGGCACAGCCACGCCAAGGCCTGACTGCAGGGCCGGGTGTGGCCCAGGTGGTTTGGGCACATTCCCTGTGTCGTAGGTCACTGTCCAACTGTCCCTCTGGCTGATTTTGGACAAGTCCCTTCCCTTCGTGGGTGGTAGTTTCCTGCGCCTGGAGCACCCTCCTGGTGTGTCCGGGCCCCGTGACGCAGCCAGGCCAGCCTGTCCCAACAAGAAGGGCCTTGCAGACCACTGCTGGCCCATCACTCGGCCGGGCCGGCAGGGGTGGCCGGGTGCCCAGCCACTCCCACCCACAGTGCATCCAGCATCTCGCCCCTCCCATCTGGCGCTGGCCCGGGAGCACTCCAGGTGGGCGGTGTCAGCATGGCAGTGGTGATTAAGGGATGAAAGGCACTGGGATGATGAAGTGGCGAGTGCTCCCCCACCTCCACCCCCTCCACCTGCTTCTTGGCAGCGGGCTAGAAGCCGACCCGGCCCAGGAAAACTCCTTAAGGAACAAGGACACAGAGTGCTGGACTCAGTGAGCCAGAGCCCTACCGGCACGTCCTTCTCCCCGTGGCCCCCACAGCCCCCCCACCCCCATGCAGGCTCCCTCAGCCTTCGGAGGAGCCAGGGATCACCCACCAGGGTCTTAATGACTGAGCCAGGGTTAATGGGTTACCCAGACCAGTGACACATTCACCAGCCTCTCGGTTCTCAAAGTCCAGAAACGCGGGTTTGGTCTTCGGGGTCTGGCCTCAGCCACTTCTCCTTCCGACCTTGACGCCTCGGAGCGCGAGAAGGTCCTGGGAGGTCAAGCCTCTCACCTCCCTCTCACTATTCCTGGAGAGGCCGCCGGGGGGCCGAGCACCGGGCTCAGGGGCCCCCCACTCCCATCCCCATGCCCTGGCCTCCACCTTGCTGGGCCTCCTCAGCTCCTGACCACTTCCAGGCTACCCTTTGCCCTTCCCATCTCGAAGTCCACTCGGGCTCCTGGGCCCTTCCTTAACTGATGGTGCTAACCCACCTTCAGTTTCACTGGGCTTCCCAACAGGCCAGAATAAATGAATGGACAAATGAACGAACGCGTTTAAGCTGTTGTGGTGGGGCCGTTCTGCATGCAACGGGCCATGAGTGGACCTCAATCTTCGGGTCGAGGGGCCTGGGAAGGCTTGCTCCTGTCCCCCATATCCTTCCATGGCCCTGAGTGGGTGGGGGTGCTAGTGACCCCCCGCATTGCCTCGTGTCCTCTTTTCAGTCTGTACAAGACCCCAGAAAGTTGGCAGTGGGGGGGGGGCTTGAGAAAAAGCTCCCCCCCAGCCATGTGACCCTGGAGTGGTCGCCCCTGGATACCCACGGGCAGCCCTGAGGCAGGGTGACGGTGTGTTTGAGGGGTACCTTCTGCCCTGGGGCGGCGGGCAGAACTATGCACCGAGGACTGCTAAGCCCTCAGATGCTCACCCCTCTGACTCCCACTGTGTGGGCTCCCGTATTGACCCATCACTGGGGGGTGGCGAGGGGGGGAGCGCTCACCTCCCCAGGGACTGTTGTTCTGATCTGCCCCTTCCCTGAAACCTCAGCTTCATCATCAAGCCTCACAGAGTCCCTCAGTGCTCAAGCCCCTCCGTCAGGGCTTGGGCGCCCCCCTGAGCTCAGAGGACCCAGCAGCTGTCCCGGGTCCCGCAGTGCCAGGAGCAGCACCTAGAGCCGGCCCTCTTCCCACCTGCTGAGGTTCCTGTGCCTTTAAAGCCTCCCCCAACCTCAGGCCAGCGGGAGAGGGAGGGGAGGAGCCCTGGGGCACAGTTGGACTCAGCTCAGTGCTGGAGAGCCGAGGAAGGTCCAGCGTGTGCCAGGAACCAGGTGAGCCAGGAGGGCATCTGGCCATGCCCCAGTGCTGGCTGACCCCAGCCTCCATCTACCCTCTCTGCACATCACAGGTGGGGGCCGCCTAGGAGCAGAGGCTGGGTTCCAGTCTGGCTGCGGTCAGCTGTACTCTGGAAGAGGTTCTCATCCTTTCTCTGGGCCTCAGTCTACTGGACCCTGCAATGGGGCTGAGCTGAAGAGGGTAGGACCCATGTGGACGGGCCCCGGGGCAGGTCCCACGGGGGTTGGCGCTTTAGGATCTGGACTGAGACTCCCATTTGTCTGGAAACTGGGTTCATCTGCCCAGAGAAAGGGATCGGGTCTGGTAAGCTGTTCAGCTTTCTGATTCAGTCTGCTGTGGATGAGGGGTGGAAACAGGAAGAGGGCCAGGTGGAGTCTCCCGATTTTTCTGAAGAAACAGCCAGGGAGAGGACTTAGGAGTACTGAGAAGGAGGCATGCAGCAAAGAGAAACTGAGGCCCAGGGGGATCTGGTCACCTTAGGTGGGGGTTGTGGGGAAACTGGTCTGTGTGTGGGTGGAGTGTTAGCGCTGGATGGAGCCAGAACTGTACTTGAGTCGAGACGCCGTGTCCTGGGCCATGCCTGGCCCTTCCTGGGCTCTGGGGTGGTTGGTGGGGGTAGGGCCTGGGTCCCTGTGCGAGGAGCACAACCCGAGGGGTCACCCGCCACCTTGCGGTCATTGAGAGCATGTAGTTGTGTCCTCAGGCTTCCAGGAAGTTGCCTTCTTTGATTCTCGACTCCACTTTGGTTCTCGGGTCATTGGGCTGCACAGAGCAGAGATCCCGGCTCTGGGTGGCTGGGGTGGGGGTCTTGGCGTGCCTGCCCCTAGGTGCGGTAGGCCCCGGGAAGCCTGAGCTGTTTCTTATACCCCGGGGAGGACTGCTCACTGTGGACTGCAGGAGCAGGCTGAGGGAGTGGACTGGGCTCACCTTTGGGTCTACCACATACCCCCGGGGCCCACTGAACTGTGCCAAGTGGCTTTCACCTAAGCCTCGGCTTCCTGCCTCTGACGGGCTTGGCGCCATGTCCCAGGCTTGCCCCTGGGGTGGAAATGACTCTGTCACTGGCCCTGCTGAAGGACCAACCCAAACTCCAGGCTGATTGGCTTGTCTTCTTCCTCAGAGTCCTCCTCAGCTGCCTCTGGGAACCTGCTATATTCAGTTTGCAGTGTGTGTGTGTGTGTGTGTGTGTGCGTGTGCGTGTGTGTGTGTGTGTGTGTATGCCTGTGTGCATGTGTGTAGACTTGTGTTTGTTTATGCATGTGTGCCTGTGCAAGCACGCATGTGCATGCGTATGGATGCATGTATGCACACATGTGCATATAGACATGTATGTGTGCATGTGCAGGCAGGTGTGTGCATGTGTGCTTGCATGTGTGTATGAATATATGTTGGGAAGAGGTGGTGCTGATGGTAAGTTTGCACGGTCCTGGGAATGGGGGGATGGCTCAATGCTCCATAGTGTCTGGCACAGAAAGAAGCTCTGGGGTCGAGAGGAGGACCTAAGCCCCGACCCTGTGCTTTCCTGGGCTGATAAGGCTTTCCCAGCCCTACACCCCCTTGGTTTCCTCATGCAGGGGTGCAGGACTGATGGGGACAAAATGTGACGGGCTCTGGGGGGAGAGGAAGGCCTCCTTTGCCGGGACGCTATGCCTCTGTTGAGATGACCTTGGTCGCTGCATCTTTCTGGCTGCCCGGAGGCTTATCTGTGGCCACGGCGGCAGGCAACTCTCCTCCAACTTGACCCGGCCTCAGGCTTTCCATGAGGATCATCTGCGGCGTCCAGACAATCCTCTGCCCGCCCAGACATTCTTCTTCCTTACCCTCCTGCCACCACCAATGTTGTGTCTTATGCCCGAGTCCCTGAAGGCTGAGTGCCCGTGCAAGGCCGCTCCTCGCCGCAGCCCCTCCCTGCAGATGGCCCTGTAGAGTGGCCATCCAAGTGCCCTGACACTGCTGGCCTGGTGTCCAGTCCTGGACCCTCGATCCTAGACTCCGGCTCCATCTGTTCCTGTCCAGGGGAAGATTTCCCCCCCCCGCCCCCAGCTAGCCCCCCACATCCTGGGTGCATTGAAGATTTCATGAGAATACACCGAGCCTGCACTAGGGCTGTGGGGACAGGATATGATGCGTGACCCCATGATGAGCAGCAAAATAGGGTCGCTCCCAGGCCATCTATCCGAGTGTGCAAACTCTGGGGCGGGTGTGGATTCAGTGTTACACTGAGCGGGGGGCTTCACGGGCAGCCCAGAGCAGCGGATGAGGCAGATGTTCAGGGAGATGCAGATTCTGTCCTCGGAGCAGAAAGTCCAAGTGGGAATGAGGAGCAAAGTCCAGGGCTCCCGGGGCCGAGCCCGCTGATGCTCCTGACTGAACTTCCCCGGTATGTGAGTCAGGTCCGTGCAGGTCAGAGCTGGCGGGCCTGGCACTGATAGGCTCTGCCACCCTGGACAGGCCCTGACCCCTCTGGACTTTCCTCCCAGGACTGCGGAGGCAGCTGCTCGGCCCCAGGAGCCGACACTCATTCCTGAAGAGGTCATAGAACTGGTTGGGAAGCCGGACCCTGGGCTCTGTTTCTGGGAGGTGCCCGGGGTGGCCAGTGGCCGCTCGGCTGCAGGTCCTGGTGTTGGCAGCAAACCCTGCTCCTTGCCCTCAGGAGCCAGCTCTGGGACATTGTGTCCAGGCCCTAGTTCAAACACCGAATAGGGACAGGATGAGCCAGGAGGTGGTCACACTGCAGGACAGTCACCTCTGGGAGGAACTGTGCCCAGGGAAGGCGAGCCGCCACCCCCCACCCCAGGGCTCACAGCCCCTCCCTCCTCACACCTGCTCAGGACCCTGCCTGGACCGTGGCACTTTGGTCACCAGTGGTAGGCGGGTGACCCTACAGTCCCCCGTGTCAGGCTGCCTCCTGCCCACCACCCCCCTCAGACTCCTGTACTCTCTCCACAGGGATGCCAGACGCCCCCCGGATGGCCTCTGCCCCCATCTGTGACTAGGTAAGCATGAACTTCCTTCGTTTCTGCCGCCTCTGCCCCTCCACAGAGGTGACCATCCCTCACAGCCTCCCTGGGGACTTGTGCAGGGGCCATGGGCGGCTCTGGGAGTTGGGGTGAGGGCGGGGGCCCCCGTGCTGGGACAGACTTTCCCAGACAAACACATCTGCCTCTTCCTCCCTGGCTGCGCCCCAGCCTTGACCTGTCCTCCAAGGAACACCGGCTCTCCCGTGTCCTTGCTGCCTGGAGCCACAGGTAAGCCCCCAGGGGCCTCGGGAGTGGGCGTGGGGTGGGGGCCGCCTGCTGGGCCAACCCACTCTCTGGCCTCAGTTTCCCCTCCCGAGGCTGACTTGGGTGAGAGCCAGGCCTCTGGGCTTGGACATGGAGCAAATCCCTGAGAACGTGGGCCGGAAGTCCAGTGCCCCAGCAGGGGGTCTTCCGCTGTGAAGGACCAGGGCGGCGCCTCCCAGCCGGGGGAGGAGCCTCAGTGTAGCCCTGGACTCCCCAGACTCGCAGAGTCGCCCCTCAGAAGCCAACCAGAGATGGAGGGCAGAGAGATGGGAGAGGCCCGCAGGGCTCAGGGTCTGGGGGGCGAGAGGAGGGTGTCAGGGAAGCCTCTGATTAAGCCCTGGTAGAGGCAGAGGAGCCGTGTCCTCAGGCTGCCCCTCACAGCAGCCTGGCCCTGGGCGGGGGATGGGACCTCCTTGCATGGGGGGGTGGGCTGGGGGCTGTGCCCGCTGGGGAAGGGGTCAGGGCCTGCTGACCTGGGTGGGTGATGGGAAACACACCCCATGCCCGCCCCCCCATATGGCTGACCCAGATTCTGAACCTCTCGACACAGCTGTCCCCTTCTGACACCCTTAACCCTGACTCGGCCTCCAGATGGGCCCGGGGCTGTGGGGACCAGTAGAGGGTGGAGGGGCAGGGCTGAGGACATGGCCTGTCCCTGAGATTGGGCCCTGCTTGGTCATTAGGAGAGAGCCCGCTGGCTCCTCCCACTCGTGTGTGTGTGTGTGTGTGTGTGTGTGTGTGTGTGTGTGAGAGAGAGAGAGAGAGAGAGAGAGAGAGAGAGAAAGAGAGAGAGAGAGACAGACAGACAGACAGAGAGACAGAGAGAGAGAGAGACAGACAGACAGACAGACAGACAGAGAGCAGAGAAGGAACCCAGGACACGGGCAAGCCTCTTATTTTATAAAACAATATGCTGAACCACTGGGCCGGCACCGGCCCCTCTCTGCTTTCTGAACTCTGAAGCGCGGGCGGTGCCTCGCGGGGGAGAGTCGGGAGGGCCACTCTCCCTCCCTCGGGAGGGCCACGCGGAAGTCCAGGCCCTAGACCGGGGCCAGCACAGGTGGAGAGGAGGTGCTGGCCAGGTGCTTGGGAGGGTCAGTTCCTCAACATTATCTATGTCACCACAGGGGTGGGGCTCCAGGTGTGACCCTGGAGTTTGGACCCTCTGAAGAGGGGCCAGTCACGCCTACAGGGTCCTTTGCTGGCGCTGCTCGCCACGGCTCCTGCCCTTGGCCGTCCGCGGGGGGCATTCCCTTCCCCCCCACACACATACCCCGACTCTGCCCCCACAGAGACCCCAGTCCTGCCTGGAGGGAAGAGACAGCCGTGAGCCCTACGCAGCTCTCCAGGGCCTCCCCGCAGCCCGCACTGCCACTGCCGCTGGACAGGCGGTCGGGGGACACGCCCACAGTCCTGGGCAGGTGAGTGGCTTGACCAGGGGCGAGAGAAAGGAGCCTCCGCACCGTCTCCCAGCTCGGGCACGAGGCGTCATGCTTTGGGCCGGTGCCACGCTGCCCGCGCCCCCCGTCTGACACTGCCCAGAGCTCTCTGTGCCGGGCTGCGGGCAGTGGTCAGCTCCTTCTCGGAGGGCGGGGGAACCCCACAGAGCTCTCTGGGGAGGCTGCTTCAGTGACTCCCTCGGTTTCCAGGAGGAGTCTCTGGAGCGGACGGCGTGGCTGCAGGCTCCCGAGAGGGTGACAGGGATCTGCTACGAGCCCCGTGTCCTGTGGTGTCCCCCAGCTG